>NC_092045.1:35753232-35956601 GCF_003086295.3 Arachis hypogaea | reverse complement strand
TTCTCTGCAGGTGATTTTTCTTCTTCACTTTTACTTTCGATACCGTTCTTCATGCTTGTGTGCTTTAAAATTTTGACCTTGTATGGATTCATGCTGGAAAGTTTGAATTTCTGCGTCGTGTGCTTGATGGTTGCTGTAATGCGCGCCTTGGTGCTGTTTTAGGGTTTTTCGATTGGCTTGTCTCTCACCTTGCATGACTTCTATGCATAGATCTTTTCCTTAAATTTGTTTGTAGCTTGAAATGATAAATTGCATCTGTTCAAAGGTTGTATCTTTGATGATTTCTGTGCGATCCGTTTGATGATGGTGCTTTCTTGCTATTTGTGTGAAACTTTTTACCAGAGAGGATTGATCTTTGTGCTTCGTGAAGAGGTGTTTAGGGCTAATCGCCAATTCTCTTCCTCTGGGTTCTTGTCTTATATTGCTGAAGAGTGCCTGGGCCAACGTGTGAGTCTCGGGTTTCCCTTTTATTGCTATATTCGACTTTAATGTTCGCATGTATTTATCCTAGCTGTTTGGTTAGTAACCCATTTTTCCTTTCTTACTGTAGAATAGTTGACCATGTTCCAAAAAATTTTAAATTCTACTTTCAGATGCTGTGACATATTTATGTTTATGTTTCTAGTTATTCTAATTTGGGACAAGGCACATAGGATTGTTGATAGACAGGAAAAATTAAGTGGTTCCCACACCAAAAAAGGAGCCATATCTATACAAAAAGGGAGAACAACACTTTAATTATGCAGATATAAGTCAACATGAAATATTTCATTTATCAAGAAACAACAGAAAAACAAGGTGCAACTGGTATCTACTTCCTGCTTTTTTTGAATCTGAAACCATTGTATGTCTTGCTAAAGTGTTATCTAGTTGCAAGTGGAATTGTTTGTTAAGAATGCTAAATCTGCATGTTGCTTGTTATCCATCACTTAGCTAAATTTTGTTTTGTTTCCCACATGCTTGAATAAAAGAGAATTGTTTGAATTAGAAAGTAAATATCCAATGTTGCATAAGTAGAATAGAAGTTAATGGTGGTATATGTGTTTGATTAAATGCATAACTCATGAAATAATTGCTGCATAGTATCATTTTCATTTAAGTGTGAGTTAGCTTGCTGTTATAAAGATTCTTATCAATAAAGAAAAAGCCCTTGAGAACAAAAACAGAAAGAAAAGGAAGAAGAAAAAGCCAATGTGGCAAGAAAAACAAAGAATAAAGGTTGGACACCAATAGCTTGGACCCTAGGACATATGCATGTGGTGTTCTTGTACTAAGATATGCTTGGATAAGTAAATTCTAAGGGGTATTTTAAAACCCGGTCACTTAGATCAACTGATTTGGGATGGCCAATTGAAAGTCCACAATAAAGAGCAACTTAGATACAGAACATTTAGTTATCCAAAGAGATGCTGGGCATCAATGATCCTAGGAAGAAATAGTGAGCCATGTGTCTGTGGTGGAAAGATGTTGAGTAAAAGAAAAGGAAACAAAAAATTAAAGCCAAAAGCTATTACTGCAACATTAGACACCAAACCTCCAAAAGAATAATAAGCTTGTTAAAGCATTATAAGAAAGAAAAGTTAGCAAAGGAGTAATTAAAAAGTAAGTCTTATAATAGCAAGTTTAGCAAGCCTTTGAGGAAAGATGTATATTATGTAACAGCAACAATAATTGAGTTATCATTGTCTGCATAAAGACTCCATAAATCAAGTTCTGCTATATGCCTAATAAGGATATGTGTTCTTTTCTTATTCATTTCAATTTCTCTTAGTTTTGATGCTTGCTTGGGGACAAGCAAGATTTAAGTTTGGTGTTGTGATGACAAGTCATCATATACCCATTTTTCAAGCTAATTTCACTTGTTTTATTAATCTTTATGCACTTTCTTGCATCCTAAGTAAGTGATTTGGACTGAAAATGCATAACTTCTTTAGATCAAGCAACTACCATTAAATTGATGATAACTCATGAGGTTTAATCTAAATTTAATTGAATTTTAATTGATTTATAAGCCTTGTGAATTTAGTGATACTTTGAGTGGTTGTTTTGGTTGATTGTAGGTGAAGAAAAGAAGAAAAGAGAAAGCGTGGCTTAAGAAAGCGTGACCCAAGGAGAAAAAGGCGTGGCGCATAAAGGAGGAGTGCAAGTATTGCCCTCCACAAGGGCACACTGCCCTCTAGGAGGGCAACATAAGGAAACAAGGCTTGAGAGGCAACTCTGCCCTGCCCACGACAAGGGCAGAGCACAAAATTGTGCCTTGGATCAAAGAAGAGCAAAACCTTGCCCTGCCCTCCACAAAGGCAGTATCGGGCCTTCATGGAAAATAAATCAAAGGAAAAAGCCTACCAACTCTTGCCATAAGAGTCGAACACGGCACAAGGAGAAAGCAAGGAACTAGGCCTCATTATGGTGCCAAGAAAGCCGAGGAAAAATAGTAGCGTGTGCATCGGCCAAGTCTCGAAGACGAGACTTCAATTTGGAAACACTGCCCTGCCCTCCGCGAGGGCAGGGCAGCATTTTGTTGTGGCACGGCTAGCGGACCAAACTGGCGCACCAAGGCATCACTCGGCAGCACCAGCAGCACGCACAGGCACCAAAATGGCGCACCAGAAATTTCTGCCCTGCCCTCCGCGAGGGCAGGGCAGCATCCTGCGCACCAAGCTCGCACACCACGCTCGCACCAAGGCCGCACGCATCAAATCCTGCCCTGCCCTCCACAAGGGCAGGGCAGCCTCCTGGAAGCAATCCTTCATGGGCTAAAATTGGATTAAAAATCCAATAAAATTCATTCCTTCACCAAATCAAAAGCCCATCCAAATCCTAAGATCCAAGAATAGAAAGTGTATAAATAGGAGCTAGTTTGATGTAATTAGAACCTTTTCCTTTACTTTTGAACTTTGATCTTTCTTTTGAGCTTTGAATCTTTATTTTTGGAACTTTTGAGATTTCAGAGAATTGGGGAGGAGAATTGATCTCTCTTCTTCCTCGTTCTTGCTTGAGCACTTTTATTTTTCTTGTTTGAGTTATGGGTGTGAAGAATTGAGGAAATTCTGTCTCAATCTTCATTCAAAATCTCTTTAATTCCTCTTCTGCATAATTGAGTTCAATTTAAATTCCTTTACTGCTTCTTCTTTAAATTCTGGTTAATTGCTTTGAGAACTTGGATCTGGGAAGGCAATTGAGATCTAGACTTTGCTATCTAGTCTCTTGAGTCCTGAGATCCCATTTTCCTTGTTGGTTCTTCTGTGAACCTCTGCTGCAAGTTAATTTCCATTTCTGTTTGGATTCTAGTTGCTTCCAATTCAATTTCTGCTTTATTAATTGTTGCAATTTAATTTTCCTTGCTGAAATTCTAAATTCCCAATCCTCAACTCCCCTTTTCCATTCAAGCAATTTATATTTCTTGCATTTTAAGTTACTGCAATTTACATTTCTTGCACTTTAAGTTTCAGTCATTTAATTTCTTGTTCTTTAAGATTCAGCATCCTTTACTTTCCTGCTCTTTAATTTACTGCAATTCTCCCCTCTCCCTTTACATTCCAAGCAATTTAGCTTCTGTTAAAGATAAACCACTCAACCAATACTTGATTCGCTTGACTAAATCAACCACTAAACTAAAGTTGCTTGATCCATCAATCCCTGTGGGATCGACCTCACTCTTGTGAGTTATTACTACTTGATGCGACCCGGTATACTTGCCGGTTGGATTTGTGTGTTGGAAAATTTGTTTTCCGCAAAAACACCATCAAGCGCCTCATACCCAGCCTGGTTATTGGAAGCAGGGAACTCAAACTTTAGTGAAAGTTCGATTTGGGTTCATTGATTACTTTCTATTATCACACCTGCTCCACCCCCGATTTTATTTGAGGAGCCGTCCACGTAAAGATTCTAATTTGTAGGGGTTTCTGGGGTGTCAGTGTACTCTGCAATGATGTCGGCCAGATACTGTGATTTGATTACTGTCTGAGCTTCATATTGGAGATCGAATTCGGACATCTCGACTGCCCACTATAGTATTCTTCCCGCTAAATTTGTTTTCTGTAGAATGCCTTTTATGGGATGATAGGTTTGAACTTTAATGGTGTGAGCCTGGAAGTATGGGCAGAGTCGTCGAGAGGTTAATATGAGAGTGTAAGCAAACTTTTCTATCTACGGATAGTTCAGCTCAGACCCTTCTAGCGTTTTACTGATGAAATATATAGGTTGCTGTCCACTTTCGTCCTCTCTGACTAGTGCTGAAGCTACTACCCGGCTTCCTACTGCAAGGTATAATATGAGTGCTTCTCCTTCCCGTGGTCGGGTAAGGATGGGTGGTTGACCCAGAAATCTTTTGAAATCCTAGAAGGCTTGCTCACACTTTGGTGTCCATTCGAACTTCTTTCCTTTCCTTAGTGTGGTCTAGAAGGGGAGAGACCTTATAGCTGATCCGGCTAGAAATCTAGATAAGGTTGCTAGTCGTCCATTGAGCTGTTGCACTTCTTTAACACAGGTCGGGCTTTTCATATCGAGTATGTCCCGGCACTTGTCCGGGTTAGCCTCGATCCCTCTTTATGTGAGCATGAAACCCAAGAATTTGCCAGCTTCTACTGTGAAGGTGCATTTTGCAGGGTTAAGTCGCATGCCATGCTTTCTTATGGTGTTGAATACTTGGGTGAGATCGGACAGTAATGACTTCTCGCTTTGTGTTTTTACTAACATGTCGTCCACATAGACCTCAATGAGTCTTCCGACATGGTCTGTGAAGATGTTATTCATCAATCTTTGATAGGTGGCTGATAAACCACTATTTTATGGTTTATATTGTGTTTATTTGAGTGGTTTTATCAAGCTTTTCACCCACTTATTCATATCATTTGCATGTATTTACAATTCTTTCCTAAAAATATCCTATGATTAATAACTTGCTTCCTAAGGACCTTTTAGTTGCATATTTTTATCTTCCTTCGTACATTCGATGTCGTGATCTGTATGTTAAGTGTTTCAGGCTTCATAGGGCAGGAATGACGTAAGGAATGAAGAGGAAGCATGCAAAAATGGAAGGAACACAAGGAATTGAGGAGATGACCAGCGAGAAGTCACGAGGTCGCATGGCTCACGAGACCGCCGAAAGAGAAGGAATTACCGTGACGCGCTCGTGTGCCTGACGCGACCGCGCGAATTGGAAGTTGCACGAACGACGCGAAAGCGTGGACGACGCAAACGCGTGGTACGAGAAATGCTGAGTGACGCGAACGCGTGGATGACGCAGTCACGTGACGTGCGCGATCTGCAGAATTACAAAAGTTGCTGGCGGAGATTCTGGGCCGCATTTCAACCCAGTTTTTGGCCCAGAAACACAGATTAAAGTCAGGGAACATGCAGAGACTTAGGAGAAGACATTCATAATTTCCACTTTCACAGTTTAGATGTAGTCTTCAGAGAGAGAGGTTCTCTCCTCTCTCTTAGGATTTAGGATTAGGATTTCTATTAGGATTAGGATTGTTTCTTCATACCAGGTTCAATAATTTATGTTTCTCTTCTATTTTTGTTTATTCTGAAGCTTTTATTTGTGTTTGATTTATGTTGCCCAATTGGCTTATGAACTTTTCCATGTTAGAATTGACATCTCCATGCAATTTGAGGTATTCCATATATTTATGATTTTAATTCAGTTTTCTATATTCTTGGCTCTGGTTGATTAATTGGTGACTCTTGAGTTATCAAACTCATCGTGATTGATAATTGCTATTTTTGCTAATTGAATTGAATTCCAATAACTCTAGTCCTTTCTTAGGAATTGACTAGGACCTGAGGATCAAACTAATTTGTCCACTTGACTTTCCTTTGCTTTAGTAAAGGTTAACTAAGTGGGATTAAACCTCAATTCTCATCACCATCGATAAGGATAACTAGGATAGGACTTCCAATTTCTCATATCTTGCCAATAGTTTATTTTACAGTTATTTATTTATTTTACCTGTCAATTAACATACTTCTTCCTTACTTTCAATACCCCCAATTTACAAGACTCATAACCAATAATAAGAAAATACCTCCCTGCAATTCCTTGAGAAGATGACCCAAGGTTTGAATACTTCGGTTATCAATTTATTTAGGGGTTTGCTACTTGTGACAACCAAAACGTTTGTACGAAGGGATTTTCTGTTGGTTTAGAATCTATACTCACAATGCGACTATATTTTTACAAAATTTTTTACTAGCAAAAATCCCAACGTCAGTGGCTCCTGGGTTTTTGAGTCCGAACGGCATGACGACGTAGTAGTAGTTTGCTTTTGGAGTTAAGAATGCCGTTTTTTCTTGATTAGGTGGGTACATCGGGATTTGATTGTATCCCGAATAGGCATCCATGAACGAGAGGTATTTGTATCCGGAGGAAGCATCCACCAGAGCATCGATACTTTGGAGTGGATAAGGATCTTTTGGGCAAGCTTTATTGAGATCGGTGTAATCTGTGCACATCCGCCACTTCCCATTTGATTTTTTCACCAAGACGACGTTGGCTAGCCATAGCGGGTACTTGACTTCTCTGATGAATCCTGCCTCTAGTAGAGCTTGTACCTGTTCCTCCACAGCTTGGGATCTTTCTGGTCTGAGCTTTCTATGCCTCTACTGTACTGGCTAAAATTCTGGATACACTGCTAGCTTGTGGTACATTAGCTTTGGATCTATGCCTGGCATGTCTGTAGCCTTTCATGCAAAGAGGTAGACATTATATTTTAGGAACTATATGAGGGACTCCTTTATATTTCCTTTTAGGATTGCGCCAATATTGGTTGTTTTATCTGGGACATCTCCATTCTAGACTTTTTCTATCTCGCCTTCAGGTTGTGGACGAAGTTCATCCCGACCATGAATTCCTCCGAGTTCGATGGTGTGGATTTCTTCCCCTTTAACTCTGAGGTTCAGACTTTCATTGTAACAGCGGCGCACTGTTCTCTGGTCTCCTTTTATCGTAGCAATCCCTACTGTAGTTGGGAACTTCATGCAAAGATGTGGAGTTGAGACTACTGCGGCGAGCTGGTTTAGCATTGTCCGACCTATCAGGGCATTGTAGGCTGAACTCACATTGACCACAATGTAGTCTATATTGAGCGTCCTTGACCGGTTTCCTTTTCCGAAGGTTGTGTGTAGTGAGATGTATCCAAGTGGTTGGATTGGAG
This sequence comes from Arachis hypogaea, assembly GCF_003086295.3. NCBI lineage: Eukaryota > Viridiplantae > Streptophyta > Magnoliopsida > Fabales > Fabaceae > Arachis > Arachis hypogaea. Next base: position 35,949,441 of record NC_092045.1, on the reverse strand, counting down.
TGTCTCCTAGTCCGAATAGGCTGTTTGGATATGCTCTGAGCTCTTTTTCCTCTAGGCCGAGTTTGTTAAAGGTGATTTTGAACAAGATGTCAGCCGAGCTTCCTTGGTCCACCAGTGTGCGGTGGAGATTAGCGTTGGCCAATATGATAGTGATGACCATGGGATCGTCATGTCCCGAGATGACGCCAGCTGCGTCCTCTTTAGTGAAAGTAATAGTAGGGAGGTCGGGTGCTCCTTCTCCTCCCTCGACGTGATATACATCTTTGAGGTGTCTTTTTTGAGATGATTTGGAGATTTCTCCTCCCGCAAATTCCCCATGTATCATGTGAACATGTCTCTTCGGGGTACGAGGTGGTCGTTCAGCTCATCCGACCTCTTCGTCTCTTCTTCTCTTTCGGGGCTCATCTGTTTTACTGGCTAAGTACCGATCTAGTCTCCCTTCTCTTACCAATTTCTCTATGACATTCTTCAAGTTGAAGCACTCGTTAGTGGGATATCCATAAATTCGGTGGTATTCGTAGTATTTTGTCCGATTTCCACTTCCTTTTTTGCTTTTAAGTGGACGAGGTGGTGGGATCTTTTCAGTGTGGCATACTTCTCGGTATACTTCCACAAGAGACACCCGGAGAGGGGTGTAGTTGTGATATTTTTTAATCTTCTCACCATGCTGATCTTCTTTTTTCTTAGACTCTTTATCCTTATCTCGGGAGGAGTAAAAAGATCCAGATTTCAAGGTCTCTCATAGTCGAGAGTTTTCCTCCATGTTGATGTGTTTTTCTGCTTGTTCTTGCACTTCATTCAAAGATGTAGGGTGTTTCTTTGATGTGGATTGACTAAAAGGTCCCTCTCGTAGGCCATTGATGAGGCCCATAATGGCTGTTTCAGTTGGCAGAATTTGTATGTCTAGACATGCTTTGTTGAATCTCTCCATGTAGTTGCGAAGACTTTCCCGATCTCTTTGCTTGATCCCTAACAAACATGGGGCGTGCTTGGTTTTGTCCTTCTGGATGTAGAATCTAGCAAGGAACTTTCCCGCTAAGTCGTCAAAGCTTGAGATGGATGGTGCATGAAATTGTGATCATCAATGGCGCCGTCAACATGGTACACTCAATTGCAATCTCAACTCTTTATCACAACTTCACACAACTAACCAGCAAGTGCACTGGGTCGTCCAAGTAATAAACCTTACCCGAGTAAGGGTCGATCCCACGGAGATTATTGGTATGAAACAAGCTATGGTCATCTTGTAAATCTCAGTCAGGCAAACTCAAATGGGTATGGAGGATAACATAAAACATAAAATAAGGATAGAGATACTTATGTAATTCATTGGTGAGAATTTCAGATAAGCGTATGGAGATGCTTTGTCCCTTCCGTCTCTCTACTTTCCTACTGTCTTCATCCAATCCTTCTTACTCCTTTCCATGGCAAGCTGTATGTTAGGCATCACCGTTGTCAATGGCTACAGTCCCGTCCTCTCAGTGAAAATGTTCAACGCACTCTGTCACAGCACAGCTATTCAGCTGTCGGTTCTCGATCATGTCGGAATAGAATCCAGTGATTCTTTTGCGTCTGTCACTAACGCCCCACAATCACGAGTTTGAAGCTTGTCACAGTCATTCAATCCTTGAATCCTACTCAGAATACCACAAACAAGGTTTAGACCTTCCGGATTCTCTTGAATGCTGCTATCAATTCTAGCTTATACCACGAAGATTCCGATTAAGGGATCCAAGAGATATCCACTCAATCTAAGGTAGAACGGAGGTGGTTGTCAGGCACACGTTCATAGGTGAGAATGATGATGAGTGTCACGGATCATCACATTCATCAAGTTGAGGAACAAGTGATATCTTGGAACAAGAATAAGCTGAATTGAATAGAAGAATAATAGTTATTGCATTAATACTCAAGGTACAGCAGACCTCCACACCATAATCTATGGTGTGTAGAAACTCCACCGTTGAAAATACATAAGAACAAGGTCTAGGCATGGCCGAATGGCCAGCCTCCCATAATCTAAGAACTAGACGTCCAAAGATGATCCTAAGATCTAAAGTGATCAAAAGATGAAAATACAGTAGCAAAAGGTCCTATTTATAGAGAACTAGTAGCTTAGGATTTACAAAGATGAGTAAATGACATAAAAATCCACTTCCGGGCCCACTTGGTGTGTGCTTGGGCTGAGTATTGAAGCTTTCATGTGTAGAGACTTTTCTTGGAGTTAAACGCCAGCTTTTGTGCCAATTTGGGAGTTTAACTCCCATTCTTGTGCCAGTTCCGGCGTTAAACGCCAGAATTCTTGAGTTGACTTGAAATGCCTGTTTGGGACATCAAATCTCGGGCAAAGTATGGACTATTATACATTGCTGAAAAGTCCAGGATGTCTACTTTCCAACGCAATTGAGAGCATGCCAATTGGGTCTCTGTAGCTCCAGAAAATCCACTTCGAGTGCAGGGAGGTCAGAATCCAATAGCATCTGCAGTCCTTTCCAGCCTCTGAATCAGATTTTTGCTCAGGTCCCTCAATTTCAGCCAGAAAATACCTGAAATCACAGAAAAACACACAAACTCATAGTAAAGTCTAGAAAAGTGAATTTTAACTAAAAACTAATAAAAATATAATAAAAACTAACTAAAACATACTAAAAACATACTAAAAACAATGTCAAAAAGCGTATAAATTATCCGCTCATCACAACACCAAACTTAAATTGTTGCTTGTCCCCAAGCAACTGAAAATCAAATAAGATAAAAGGAAGAAAATATGCAATGAATTCCAAAAACATCTATGAAGATATGTATTAATTAGATGAGCGGGGCTTTTAGCTTTTTGCATCTGAACAGTTTTGGCATTTCACTCTATCCTTTGAAATTCAAAATGATTGGCTTCTATAGGAACTCAGAATCCAGATAGTGTTATTGATTCTCCTAGTTAAGTATGATGATTCTTGAACACAGCTACTTTATGAGTCTTGGCCGTGGCCCAAAGCACTCTGTCTTCCAGTATTACCACCGGATACATACATGCCACAAACACACAACAGGGTGAACCTTTTCAGTTTGTGACTCAGCTTTGCTAGAGTCCCCAATTAGAGGTGTCTAGGGTTCTTAAGCACACTCTTTTTGCCTTGGATCATGTCTTTATTTTTTTTCTTTCTCTCTTTTTTTTGTATTCACTGCTTTTTCTTGCTTCAAAAATCATTCTTATGGTTTTTCAGATCCTCAGTAACATGTCTCCTTTTTCATCATTCTTTCAAGAGCCAACATTCATGAATCAACAAATTCAAAAGACATATGCACTGTTCAAGCATACATTCAAAAGTCAAAGTATTGCCACCACATCAAAATAATTAATCTGTTATAAAATTGAAAATTCATGCAATTCTTCTCTTTTTCAATTAAGAACATTTTTTATTCAAGAAAGGTGATGGATTCATAGGACATTCATAACTTTAAGGCATAGACACTAAGACACTAATGATCATAAGACACAAACATAGATAAACATAAGCATAAAAATTCGAAAAAATAGAGAAATAAAGGACAAGGAGATTAAAGAACGGGTCCACCTTAGTGATGGCGGCTTCTTCTTCCTCTTGAAGATCTTATGGAGTGCTTGAGCTCCTCAATGTCTCTTCCTTGCCTTTGTTGCTCCTCTCTCATGATTCTTTGATCTTCTCTAATTTCATGGAGGAGAATGGAATGTTCTTGGTGCTCCACTCTTAGTTGTCCCATGTTGGAACTCAATTCTCCTAGGGAGGTATTGATTTGCTCCCAATAGTTTTGAGGAGGAAAGTGCATCCCTTGAGGCATCTCAGGGATTTCATGATGAGTGGGATCTCTTGTTTGCTGCATCCTTTTCGTAGTGATGGGCTTGTCCTCATCAATGAGGGTGTCTCCCTCTATGTCAATTCCGACTGAATAACAGAGGTGACAAATGAGATGAGGGAAGGCTAACCTTGCCAAGGTAAAGGACTTGTCCGCCACCTTATAAAGTTCTTGGGATATAACCTCATGAACTTCTACTTCCTCTCCAATCATGATGCTATGAATCATGATAGCCCGGTCTATAGTGACTTCGGACCGGTTGCTAGTGGGAATGATTGAGCGTTGGATAAACTCCAACCATCCCCTAGCCACGGGCTTGAGGTCATGCCTTCTCAGTTGAACCGGCTTCCCTCTTGAATCTCTCTTCCATTGAGCGCCCTCTTCACAAATGTCTATGAGGACTTGGTCCAACCTTTGATCAAAGTTGACCCTTCTAGTGTAGGGGTGTTCATCTCCTTGCATCATGGGCAAGTTGAATGCCAACCTTACATTTTCCGGACTAAAATCTAAGCATTTCCCCCAAACCATTGTAAGCCAATTCTTTGGGTCCGGGTTCACACTTTGATCATGGTTCTTGGTGATCCATGCATTAGCATAGAATTCTTAAACCATTAAGATTCTGACTTGTTGAATGGGGTTGGTAAGAACTTCCCAACCTCTTCTTTGGATCTCATGTCGGATCTCCAGATATTCACTCTTTTTGAGTTTGAAAGGGACCTCGGGGATCACCTTCTTCATGGCCACAACTTCATAGAAGTGGTCTTGATGCACCCTTGAGATGAATCTCTCCATCTCCCATGACTCGGAGGTGGAATCTTTTGTTTTCCCTTTCCTCTTTCTAGAGGTTTCTCCGGCCTTAGATGCCATAAATGGTTATGCATAAACAAAAAGCAATGCTTTTACCACACCAAACTTAGAAGGTTTGCTCGTCCTCGAGCAAAAGAAGAAAGAAGAGAGTAGAAGAAGAAGAAATAGAGGAGATGGAGGTGGCTTTGTTTTTCGGCCAAGAGGGAGAAGTAGTGTTTAGGTTGTGTGAAAATGAAGGAGTGAAGAAGGGTTTATATAGGGGTGGAGAGAGGGGTAGGGTTCGGTCATGTATGGGTGGGTTTGGGAGGGAAAGTGGTTTGAATTTGAATGGTGAGGTAGGTGGGGTTTTATGAAGGATGAATGTGAGTGGTGAAGAGAATAGTGGGATTTGATAGGTGATGGGTTTTTGGGGAAGAGGTGTTGAGGTGATTGGTGAATGGGTGAAGAAGAGAGAGAGAGGTGGGGTAGGTGGGGATCCTGTGGGGTCCACAGATCCTGAGGTGTCAAGGAAAATTCATCCCTGCACCAAGTGGCGAGCAAAAATGCTCCTTTTGCCAATCCTGGCATTAAACGCCGGGCTGGTGCCCATTTCTGGTGTTTAACGCCAGCTTCTTGCCCATTCCTAGCGTTAAACGCCATTTTGGTGCCCCTTTCTGGCGTTAAACGCCCAGAATGGTGCCAGACTGGCGTTAAACGCCCATTTGCTGTCTTCACTGGTGTTTAAACGCCAGCAAGTTTCCTCCAGGGTGTGCTGTTTTTCTTTCTGTTTTTCATTCTGTTTTTGCTTTTTCAATTGATTTTGTGACTTCCCATGATCATCAACCTATAAAAAACATAAAATAACAAAGGAAAATAGATAAATATAACATTGGGTTGCCTCCCAACAAGCGCTTCTTTATTGTCAGTAGCTTGACAGTGGGCTCTTATGGAGCCTCACAGATACTCAGAGCAATGTTGGAACCTCCCAACACCAAACTTAGAGTTTGAATGTGGGGGTTCAACGCCAAACTTAGAAGTTGGTTGTGGCCTCCCAACACCAAACTTAGATTTTGACTGTGGGGGCTCTGATTGACTCTGTTTTGAGAGAAGCTCTTCATGCTTCCTCTCCATGGTTACAGAGGGATATCCTTGAGCCTTAAACACAAGGGATTCTTCATTCACTTGAATGATCAATTCTCCTCTGTCAACATCAATCACAGCTTTTGTTGTGGCTAGGAAGGGTCTACCACGGATGATGGATTCATCCATGCATTTCCCAGTCTATAGGACTATGAAATCAGCAGGGATGTAATAGTCTTCAATCTTTACCAGAACATCCTCTACAAGTCCATAAGCTTGTTTTCTAGAATTGTCTGTCATCTCTAGTGAGATTCTTGCAGCTTGTACCTCAAAAATCCCTAGCTTCTCCATTACAGAGAGAGGCATGAGGTTTATGCTTGACCCTAGGTCACACAGAGCCTTCTTGAAGGTCATGGTGCCTAATGTACAATATACTGAGAACTTCCCAGGGTCCTGTCTCTTTTGAGGTAATCTCTACCTAGTCAAGTCATCCAGTTCTTTGGTGAGCAAAAGGGGTTCATCCTGCCAAGTCTCATTACCAAATAACTTGTCATTTAGCTTCATGATTGCTCCAAGGTACTTGGCAACTTGCTCTTCAGTGACATCTTCGTCCTCTTCAGAGGAAGAATACTCATCAGAGCTCATGAATGGAAGAAGTAAATCCAATGGAATCTCTATGGTCTCAGTGTGAGCCTCAGATTCCCATGGTTCCTCATGAGGGAACTCATTGGAGGCCAGTGGACGTCCATTGAGGCCTTCCTCAGTGGCGCTCACTGCCTCTTTCTCTTCTCCAAGTTCGGCCATGTTGATGGCCTTGCACTCTCCTTTTGGATTCTCTTCTGTATTGCATGGAAGAGTACTAGGAGGGAGTTCAGTAACTTTCTTACTCATCTGACCCACTTGTGCCTCCAAGTTTCTAATGGAGGACCTTGTTTTAGTCATGAAACTTTGTGTGGTTTTGATTAGATCAGGGACCATGGTTGCTAAGTCAGAGTGGCTCTGCTTAGAATTCTCTGTCTGTTGCTGAGAAGATGATGGAAAAGGCTTGCTATTGCTAAACCTATTTCTTCCACCATTATTGTTGTTGAAACCTTGTTGAGGTCTCTGTTGATCCTTCCATGATAGATTTGGGTGATTTCTCTATGAAGGATTATAGGTGTTTCCATAGGGTTCTCCCATGTAATTCGCCTCTTCCATTGAAGGGTTCTCAAGATCATAAGCTTCTTCTTCAGATGAAGCATCCTTAGTACCGCCTGGTGCAGCTTGCATTCTAAACAGACTCTGAAAAATCATATTGACTTGCTGAGTCAATATTTTGTTCTGAGCCAGTATGGCTTTCAGAGTATCAATCTCAATAACTCATTTCTTTTGATTCGTCCCATTGTTCACAGGATTCCTTTCAGAAGTGTACATGAATTGGTTATTTGCAACCATTTCAATGAGTTCTTGAGCTTCTGCAGGCATCTTCTTCAGATGAAGAGATCCTCCAGCAGAGCTGTCCAATGACATCTTGGATAGTTCAGACAGACCATCATAGAAGATACCTATGATGCTCCATTCAGAAAGCATGTCAGACGGACACTTTCTGATCAATTGTTTGTATCTTTCCCAAGCTTCATAGAGGGATTCACCTTCTTTCTGTCTGAAGGTTTGGACTTCCACTCTAAGCTTACTCAATTTTTGAGGTGGAAAGAACTTTGCCAAGAAGGCATTGACTAGCTTTTCCCAAGAGTTCAAGCATTCTTTAGGTTGTGAGTCCAACCATATCCTAGCTCTGTCTCTTACAGCAAAAGGGAATAGCATAAGTCTGTAGACCTCAAGGTCAACCCCATTGGTCTTGACAATGTCACAGATTTGCAAGAATTCAGCTAAAAACTAATGAGGATCTTCCAATGGAAGTCCATGAAACTTGCAATTATGTTGCATTAGAGAAACTAATTGAAGCTTAAGCTCAAAGTTGTTTGCTCCAATGGCAGGGATAGAGATGCTTCTCCCATAGAAGTCGGGAGTGGGTGCAGTAAAGTCACCCAGCACCTTCCTTGCATTGTTGGCATTGTTGTTGTTTTCGGCTGCCATGTCTTCTTCTTTGAAGAATTCTGTTAGGTCCTCTACAGAGAGTTGTGCTTTAGCTTCTCTTAGCTTTCGCTTCAAGGTCCTTTCAGGTTCAGGGTCAGCCTCAACAAGAATGCTTTTGTCTTTGCTCCTGCTCATATGAAAGAGAAGAGAACAAGAAAATATGGAATCCTCTATGTCATAGTATAGAGATTCCTTGAGGTGTCAGAGGAAAAGAAAAATAGAAGGAAGAGGTAGAATTCTTCTACTTAGGAAGATAGAGTTCAAATTGTGCATTGAGGACGAGTGTTAGTCCATAGATAGAATGATGTGAGAAAAGGGGAAGAAATTTTCGAAAATAAATTAAAAATATTTTAAAAACATTTTGAAAAATTGAAGAATGATTTTCGAAATATGATTGGGAAAGAGATAAAGTGATTTTTGAAATATCTTTTTAAATTAGAATTCAAAAAGATATGATTTGAAATTATTTTGAAGAAGATGTGATTAAGAATATATGATTGAAAAGTCATGGTTTTGAAAAGATTTGATTGAAAAGATGTGATTGAAAAACAATTTAAAAAGATTTGATTTTTAAAATTAATGACTTGGCTAACAAGAAAAGATATGATTCAAACATTAAACCTTTCTCAACAGAAAAGGCAACACACTTGAAATGTTGAATCAAATGATTAATTGTTAGCAAGTATTTTTTTTTGAAAAATGGAAAGAAATTGATTTCGAAAATATATGATTGAAAAGATATGATTTGAAAAAGATTTGATTTTGAAAAATTATGGAAACTTGAAAAAAAAATTGAATTAAAAATAGAATCTTCCCTCTTGTGCCATCCTGGCCTTAAACGCCCAGAATGGTATCCATTCTGGCATTTAACGCCCAAAACTCTACCCTTTTGGGCGTTAAACGCCCAGCCAGGCACCCTGGCTGGCGTTTAAACGCAAGTTTTCCTTCTTCACTGGCCGTTTTGAACGCCCAGCTTTTTTTGTGTGATTCCCCTGCTGTATGTTCTGAATCTTCAATTCTCTGTATTATTGACTAGAAAAGACACACTTTTGAAAATTTTTCTTGGATTTTTAATGATGAGGAATAATCAAAATACAACTAAAATCAAATAAACAATGTATGCAAGACACCAAACTTATAAGTTTGTATACTATTGACACTAACAAATTGAGAATGCGTATGAGAAACAACAAAACACACAAAACAGGAGAATTTAAAGATCAGAGCAATGAAATCATCAAGAACAACTTGAAGATCAATGAAGACACATGATTGAATTCAAAGAATGCATGCAATTGACACCAAACTTAAAATGAGACACTAGACTCAAACAAGAAACATAAAATATTTTTTATTTTTATGACTTTGTAAATTTTTTTGGATTTTTCGAAAATTATATGGAAAAGAAAATAAAGAGAGTCAAAATTTTTAATAAGAATTCCAGGAATCATGCAATGTTAGTCTAAAGCTTCAGTCTAAAGAAATTAGACATGGCTAGCCAAGCTTCAGCAGAACATTGCATTCAAGAGCTAAATTGATGAGAATCAATCAGCTTTGGTGATGATAAGAACACTACCTTGAAACTCTAGAATTCATTCTTAAAAATTCTGAAGAAAAATACCTAATCTAAGCAACAAGATGAACTGTCAGTTGTCCAAACTCGAACAATACCCGGCAACGGCACCAAAAACTTGGTGCACGAAATTGTGATCATCAATGGCGCCATCAACATGGTACGCTCAATTGCAATCTCAACTCTTTATCACAACTTCGCACAACTAACCAGCAAGTGCACTGGGTATGAAGCAAGCTATGGTTATCTTGTAAATCTCAGTCAGGCAAACTCAAATGGGTATGGAGGATAACATAAAACATAAAATAAGGATAGAGATACTTATGTAATTCATTGGTGAGAATTTCAGATAAGCATATGGAGATGCTTTGTCCCTTCCGTCTTTCTGCTTTCCTACTGTCTTCATCCAATCCTTCTTACTCCTTTCCATGGCAAGCTGTATATTGGGCATCACTGTTGTCGATGGATACAGTCCCGTCCTCTCAGTGAAAATGTTCAACGCGCTCTGTCACAGCTCGGCTATTCAGCTGTCGGTTCTCGATCATGTCGGAATAGAATCCAGTGATTCTTTTGCGTCTGTCACTAACGCCCCACAATCGTGAGTTTGAAGCTCGTCACAGTCATTCAATCCTTGAATCCTACTCAGAATACCACAGACAAGGTTTAGACCTAGTAGCTTAGGGTTTACAACCTATTTGTAGAGAACTAGTAGCTTAGGGTTTACAAAGATGAGTAAATGACATAAAAATCCACTTCCGGACCCACTTGGTGTGTGCTTGGGCTGATCATTGAAGCTTTCATGTGTAGAGACTTTTTTTGGAGTTAAACGCCAGCTTTTGTGCCAGTTTGGGCGTTTAACTCCCATTCTTGTGCCAGTTCCGGCGTTAAACGCTAGAATTCTTGAGCTGACTTAGAACGCCTATTTGGGCCATCAAATCTCAAGAAAAGTATGAACTATTATACATTGCTGGAAAGCCCAGAATGTCTACTTTCTAACGCAATTGAGAGCGCATTAATTGGGCTTCTGTAGCTCTAGAAAATCTACTTCGAGTGCAGGGAGGTCAGAATCCAATAGCATTTGCAGTCCTTTCCAGCCTCTTAATCAGATTTTTGCTCAGGTCCCTCAATTTCAGCCAGAAAATACCTTAAATCACAAAAAAACACACAAACTCATAGTAAATTTCAGAAAAGTAAATTTTAACTAAAAACTAATAAAAATATAATAAAAACTAACTAAAACATACTAAAAACAATGCCAAAAAGCGTATAAATTATCCGCTCATCAATGGACCTTGGGGGCAGGCTGTCGAACCACTTAATTGCCATCTTGGTTAAGGTAGTTGGGAAGGCTTTGCACCGAATTACATCTAAGACATCGGTGAGATACATCTGGTGACTTGGATCTGATGTGCCATCGTATGGGGTCATGTCGGGAACCTTGAAGTCCTTTGGGACTTTGTCTTTCATAATTTCTTTGGTGAATGGGTCTTGATCCTTGTGGGGATTATCCTCGTGATTGGATCGAGTAGTCTTGGCCTTTAGATCTGCTTCAAGCTTTAGAAGTTTGTCTTCCAACTCTTTATGCCGCCTAGTTTCCCTTCGAAGGTCCTTCTCGGCTTCTCGTTGATGCTCAGCCTCCTTTTCGAGTTGTTTGGGACGATCTTATTGAGCTTGAAGTGCCTCCAGGATTTGCGTGTTTGGTGAGTTCTTGTCCTGTTTGGTTGAGATGTTTCCTTTGGTATAGCGTCCACATCCTTTTGCAGCGTTCTATTTTTTAGATCTGTTCTAAGGGTTATCTGAAACTGTAGGTTGATCTCGGACGAGATCTTCTGTACTAGTCGGAGCTGTTGTGTCTGACTTAATGATGGTGGCCAGAGCTACCATGTCTGACTTGCTGGACTTGGTGGTTGTGCTGATCCTTCGTCACCGGAGGATGGTGGTACCTGCAAGGGACTCCGATGCTTAAGTTACCAAGTGTATTAAGCAGGTTTTTAGTAGAATCAGAGTATAAGTTATACCTGGGTGCTCCAGTGTATTTATAATGGTGTGGAATGATCTTCCTTTGGGATAAGATAGTTATCTTATCTTATCTTTAAGTGAAGTTATCTTATCTTTAAGGGAACCGCCTTCATCTTTCTAGGCTTTGGGCTGCCTTTAGATTTGGGTCGTGTTCCTCTGTTTGGGCCTTCTTGGGCCTCTGTAGCAGTTTGGCCGACCTCTTTCGTAAAGAGGTCGGGTAGTCTTGATCTGAACAGGTCGGTTGACTTATCGTCAATCAACCCGGGTCGTACAGCTCGACCCAGAGTATGAACAAGATCTGAGTTGTGGTCGTTGTCAAGGTTGTCCGCCATGATGATGGGATGACTTCCAAGTTCCCCGGCAATGGCGCCAATGTTCTAAGGGTTACCTAAAACTGTAGGTCAATCTCAAATGAGATCTTCTGTGCTGGTCGGCGCGGTTGTGTCCGACTTGATGATGGGGGCCAGAGCCGCCGTGTCTGACTTGTTGGACTTGGTGGTTGTGCTGATCCTTCGTCACCAGAGGGTGGCGGTACTTGCAAGGGACTCTGATGCTTAAGTTAGCAAGGGTATTAAGCAGGTTTTTAGTAGAATTAGAGTATGAGTTATACCTGAGTGCTCCAGTATATTTATAATAGCGTGGAATGACCTTTCTGGATATAAGACATTTATCTTATCTTATCTTTGAGTGAAGTCATCTTTATCTTTAAGGGAACCGCCCTTATTTTTTCTAGGCTTGGGCCGCCTTTAGATTTGGGTCATGTTCCTTTGTTTGGGCCTCCTTGGGCCTCTGTAGCGGTTTGGCCAACCTCTTTTATAAAGAGGTCGGGTAATCCTGGTCATTGCACAAGTCGGTCATCTTGACTTCGATCAGCCCGGGTCGTACAGCTCGACCCGAGGCATGAATAGTAACTGTTCATACCCTGGGTCGAGCTGTCCGACCCGAGATGTTCTACAGACAAAGCGACCGACCTCTTCAGGTCAGGACAACCCGACCTCTTCTCAAAGATCTCGACCAAGTCACAGGAAAGCCCAAACAAAGGGCCCAAATAGATGAACACGTCCCAAATCCAAAGGGCAGCCCAAGCCCATAGAGATAAAGGCGGTTCGCTTAAAGATGACCTCACTCAAAAGATAAGATAAGATAACTAACTTATCTTATCCACAGAAGGTCATATCTCACCATTATAAATACACTGGAGCACCCAGGTATAACTCATACTCTGATTCTACTCAATACCTGCTTAATACCCTTGCTAACTTAAGCATCGGAGTCCCTTGCACGTACCCCCCACCCTCCGGGAACGAAGGATCAGCACCACTACCAAGTCCAACAAGTCGGACACATCAGCTCCGGCCGCCGTACACTTACCGGACACGCCGGTTCCGACCAACACAGACGATCTCATCCAAGATCGGCCTACAGTTTCAGGTAACCCTCGGAACATTGGCGCTGTTGCCGGGGAACCTGGAAGTCATCCCACTAACATGGCGGATGACCATGACAACGACCACGATTCAGGTTTGGAAGACAGAACGCCGCATAAAAACGCAGACACGATACTCAAAGATACTCCAGAAACCAACGGAGACAAAAATTCATCAAATCCAGGAGTAATAGAAGCACTTCAAAATCGATTGGAGCAACTTGAGAAAGAAGCCCAACATCGACGTGAAAAAGAAGAAGATCTACGCCGGGAAATAAGGCGGCGCCGAAAATTAGAAATAAGCTTATAAAACTCGAAGCTGATCTCAAAACTAAAGCTACTCGACCATCCACAGAGGATATCTCTCAGAAAGATCATGATCCATTCACCAGAGAAATCATGAAAACCAAAATTCCAAAAGATTTCAAGCTTCCGGATATGACTCTATATGACGGCACCTCGGATCCCAACCATCATCTCAGCAACTTCAGAAGTAGAATGTACCTCACCGATGCCTCAGATGCAGTTCACTGCAAAGCCTTTCCAACAACTCTAACCAAGACAGCCATCAAATGGTTCGACAACCTACCTCCAAAATCCATCTCGAGTTTCGACGACCTGGCCAAGAAGTTCCTGGCCCGATTCTCCATACAAAAGGATAAAGCCAAACACGAACCTAGCCTAGTAGGGATCAAGCAAGGAGATCGGGAGAGCCTTCGCAACTACATGGAAAGATTTAACAAAACATGCATGGACATACAAAATCTTCCAACAGAAGCTGCCATTATGGGCCTCATAAATGGCCTACGAGAAGGACCATTTAGCCAATCTATATCAAAGAGATACCCGACATCCTTAGACGAAGTACAAGAACGGGCACAAAAATACATCAACATGGAAGAAAACTCTCGACTTAGCGAAACCTCAAGGTTCGGTTCTGCCTACTGAGATAAAGAATCCAAGAAAAAGGAAGATCGCTCCGGAGAGAAAATCAAAAAATATCATAACTATACTCCTCTTAGGGTATCCTTGGTAGATGTTTACAAAGAATTCTGCCATACAGAGAAAATCCCTCCAGCTCGGCCACTTAAAGGTAAAAGAGGAGGAGGAAATCGGAATGAATACTGTGAATATCACCGACTTCGAGGGCATTCTACCAATGAATGCTTCGATTTGAAAAACGTCATAGAAAAATTAGTACGAGAAGGAAAATTAGATCGGTTCTTGGCCAACCGGGACGAAGAACCAAGGAAAAGAAGGAGGGATGAGGACGTCGGACGATCTGAACGATCGACTCGCACACCAGAAAGACATGTCCACGTGATACACGGCGGATTTGCTGGGGGAGGAATCTCCAAATCATCTCGCAAATGACACCTCAAAGAGGTATACCATGTCGAAGGAAAAAAGGAAGCCCCAGACATCCCAGCAATCACGTTTACCAAGGAAGACGCATCCGGAATCATCTCGGGACATGACGACCCCATGGTCATTACGATCATACTGGCAAACGCCAACCTTCACCGTACACTAATTGACCAGGGAAGCTCTGCCGACATCTTATTCAAAACTGCCTTCGACAAACTCGGTCTAGAAGAAAAAGAGCTAAGAGCGTACCCGAACAGCCTGTTCGGACTAGGAGATACCCCAGTTCAACCGCTGGGATATATATCGCTACATACAACCTTCGGAAAGGGGAACCAATCCAGAACACTCAAGATAGACTACATCGTGGTCGACGTAAGCTCAGCCTACAATGCCTTAATAGGTCGGACAACGTTAAATCAACTCGGTGCAATAGTTTCAACTCCACATCTATGTATGAAATTTCCAACTGCGGAAGGGATAGCTACAATAAAGGCAGATCAAAAGATGGCATGTTGTTGTTATAACGAAAGCCTCAACCTCCGAGGTGAAGGAGGAGAGTTCCACACAATCGAGCTCGGTGGAGTTCAGAGGCGAGAAGAACTCCGACCACAACCCGAAGGAGAAGTAGAAAGAATCCAGATCGGAGACACCTCGGATAAAACAACTAATATTGGCACGATCCTAAAAGGAGACATAAAGGAATCACTAGTACGGTTCCTACGAGATAATGTTGATCTCTTCGCATGGAAAGCCGCCGACATGCCAGGTATTGATCCCGAACTAATGAGCCAGAAATTGGCAGTCTATCCGGGATCCCGGCCGGTACAACAAAGACGAAAAAAACTTGGACCAGAACGAGCTCAGGCTGTAGAAGAACAAGTACAAGCGCTACTTGAGGCCGGGTTCATAAGGGAAGTCAAATATCCACTATGGCTAGCAAATGTCGTCTTGGTGAAAAAGTCAAATGGGAAGTGGCGAATGTGTACCGACTACACCGACCTCAACAAAGCCTGCCCAAAAGACCCTTACCCACTCCCAAGCATCGACGCCCTAGTGGATGCTTCATCAGGATATAGGTATCTCTCATTCATGGACGCATATTCAGGGTACAATCAAATCCCCATGTATCCACCAGATCAAGAAAAAACCTCGTTCCTAACACCGAAAGCAAACTACTATTACATAGTGATGCCTTTTGGTCTCAAGAACGCAGGAGCTACTTATCAAAGGCTAATAAATAAAGTTTTCTCAGATCACATCGGAAAAATTATGGAGGTTTATGTAGACGATATGTTGATAAAGACACAAAGCGAAGATACATTGTTATCCGACCTGACTCAAGTGTTTTACACTATCAGGAAACACAACATGCGGCTCAATCCCGCAAAATGCACCTTCGCAGTAGAAGCCGGCAAATTCTTGGGCTTCATGCTCACACAAAGGGGGATTGAAGCAAATCCAGACAAGTGTCGAGCCATACTCAACATGAAGAGCCCAACCTGTATCAAAGAAGTACAACAACTCAACGGGAGGTTGGCCGCTCTATCCCGATTCTTAGCAGGAGCTGCGATAAGATCTCTTCCCTTCTATGCTACTTTAAGAAAGGGAAAACAGTTCGAATGGACGATAGAATGTGAGCAAGCCTTCCTAGACTTCAAGGAGTTCTTAGGACGGCCACCTATCCTATCTCGGCCACGAGAAGGAGAACCGCTCATATTATACCTCGCAGTAGGGAGCCGGGCAATAGCCTCAGCACTAGTCAGAGAAGACGAACATGGGCAAAAACCCGTCTACTTCATTAGCAAAGCACTACAGGGATCCGAGCTGAACTACCAGAAAATAGAAAAGTTTGCCTACTCCCTGATCCTCACATCCCGGCGGCTTCGCCCATATTTCCAAGCGCATACCATCAAAGTTCGAACCAACCAACCCATAAAAGGGATATTGCAGAAAATAGATCTAGCAGGAAGAATCCTACAATGGGCAATCGAGTTGTCCGAATTCGACCTCCAATACGAGGCGCGTACAGTAATCAAATCGCAACACCTGGCCGACTTCATCGCAGAATTTACAGACATCCCGGAAATCCCCATAGAATGGAACATATACGTAGACGGATCCTCGAATAAAACAGGAAGTGGTGCGGGTGTGATACTTGAAAGCAACCAAGGAACTCAACTTGAGCTCTCCCTTAAATTCGGATTCCCGGCCTCAAACAACCAGACAGAATACGAAGCACTATTAGCTGGTCTGAAGCTGGCTAGGGAAGTTGGAGCTCGGAAACTCAACATTTACAGTGACTCACAAGTCATCACCTCACAAATAACAGGAAGCTACCAAGCTAAAGATCCGACCATGAAAAAATATTTGGATAAAACCAAAGAACAGCTCGGACAACTCGAGGAATATAGGATCCACCACATACCTCGTGAGCAAAATGCCCGAGCTGACGCCCTTTCAAAATTAGCCAGCACCAAACCAGGGGGCAACAACAGAAGCCTCATTCAGGAGGTATTCCAGAACCCGTCAATAGTAGAAGAAGAAAGAATACTAGCCATAATAGGTCGGGATCAAGGATGGATGACCCCCATAATAAACTACCTCAAAACAGAAGAACTCCCTACAAATGAAAAGGAGGCAAAGAGGCTGAAAAGGGAGGCACAGTATTACACTATCATAAACAACACGCAGTACAAAAAAGGGATATCAACACCTTTACTAAAATGCGTACCAACTTCCAACACAAAGGAAGTCTTGGAGGAAGTACACAGCGGCATTTGTGGTAATCATCTCGGAGCGCGAGCTCTCACCAAAAAGGTACTCCGGGCGGGATTCTATTGGCCAACTCTACAAAAGGAGGCTACAGAATTTGTAAGGGCATGCCCACCATACCAGAAAAGCATGCCAACTCGACCTTCTCGGACCCTTCCCACAGGGATCGGGACAAGTAAAATTCCTCATAGTAGGAGTAGACTATTTCACAAAATGGATCGAGGCAGAACCCCTAGCCAACGCCACCGCTAAAAAAAGTCAAAAATTCCTATATAGGAACATTATTACGAGGTTCGGGGTACCATATTCCATCACCACAGACAACGGTACCCAATTTACAGAGGCAGGCTTCAGAAAACTGGTGGCCGACTTGAACATAAAACACCAGTTCACCTCCGTCGAACATCCCCAAGCCAATGGACAAGCCGAAGCGGCCAACAAAGTCATATTGGACGGGTTAAAGCGGAGGCTACAAGAAGCAAAGGGAGCTTGGGCCGAGGAACTTCCACAAGTCCTATGGGCATATCGAACAACCCCCCATTTCACTACAAACGAATCACCATTCCGACTAGCATACGGAGCGGAGGCAACGATTCCAATAGAAATCGAAGAAGGATCTCCCCGAGTAGTCTACTACAATGAACGAGCAAACTCCCAACTTCAGAGAGAAGTGCTCGACTTGTTACCCGAAATCCAAGAAAGAGCTCGGAGCAGGGAAGAAGCCCTAAAGCGACGAATGGCTTCCAGATATAATCAAAAGGTAGTGTCGAGAAGTTTTGCAGAGAATGATCTCATCCTAATCAGAAATGACATTGGAACAACTCGACCCGGAGAAGGAAAGCTGGCAGCAAACTGGAAAGGACCCTACTGAATCATTGAAGTACTGGGGAAGGGCTACTACAGACTGTCCGAGCTTGATGGACGAGAGCTTCCCCGATCATGGCACGCCTGCAACCTAAGAAGGTACTACAGTTAGAAAAGGTAAAGGATCTCACTAAATGGATGCGCTCTTTTTCCTGAAAAGGTTTTTTAATGAGGCACCATATCGAGACCTAGATCATACCCGACTTAAAGGAACAAGGAAATTCCCACATGTATATATTTGCATTTTTTTGTTGAATAAAGTTTATTTAGATATTCTACAAGATTCCAAGACACATTAATCTGAAGTATTCATCGTCCGATTATAAAGCAACAGGTCGGCAGAAAGTGAAAAACAAATTCACTGCGCGACCACGATAAAGACAATCGTCCGATAAAGGTGAAAATGCGATTCACCCAAAAGACGATCTAAAGACGCCAACCATTTTCTACAAATCGGCAAAGATGAACACAGAATAATGTAAGAAGTTATCGAAAGCAATCCAAAAAAAGAACCTGACGAGGTCTTACGGATAGCTAATATAATTAAAAGACTGGCCGACGTTCAGAAATCGGACCAAGTCAACCCAAGTTATAAGTAAACCCTGGAAAGAGGTTTGGCCAACCCTATTAAAGAGGATTACTTTAGCTTATAAGGGCCTGACATAACAAAGTCAGCCCAAAACTAAAAAGTTATACAAGTAGTCCCTGAAAGAGATCTGACAAAGATCCAAAAAAGAGGACTACGAAAAATAACTTAAAGGAGACCGACATAACCAAGTCGGACTCCTACCACTAAAAAAGTTATACAAGTAGTCCCTGAAAGAGATCTGACAAAGATCTAAAAAAGAGGACTACGAAAAATAACTTAAAGGAGACCAACATAACCAAGTCGGACTCCGACCATTAAAAAAGTTATACAAGTAGTCCCTGAAAGAGATCTGACAAAGATCCAAAAAAGAGGATTACGAAAAATAACTTAAAGGAGACCGACGTAACCAAGTCGGACTCCTACCACTAAAAAAGTTATACAAGTAGTCTGGTGGACGAAATTGTGATACAAGAGTTCTAGGCACTGTTAGAGAAGCTTTTTCTTTCCACAACTCCGTTCAACTAAACCAGCAAGTGTACTGGGTCATCCAAGTAATACCTTACGTGAGTAAGGGTCGATCCCACAGAGATTGTTGGTATAAAGCAAGCTATGGTCACCTTGTAAATCTCAGTTAGGCAGATTAAATTGGTTTATGATGAGTTCGAAAATTAATAATAAATAAAAAATAAAAAGGATAGAAATACTTATGTAAATCAATAGTGGGAATTTCAGATAGGCATATGGAGATGCTGTGCTTCTCTCGTATCTCTACTTTTTTATTACATTCATCCAATCCTTCTTACTCCTTTCCATGGCAAGCTGTATGTAGGGCATCACCGTTGTCAATGGCTACATCCCATCCTCTCAGTGAAAATGTTCCTATGCTCTGTCACAGCACGGCTAATCATCTGTCGGTTCTCAATCAGGTTGGAATAGAATCCCTTGATTCTTTTGCGTTTGTCATCACGCCCAACCTTCAGGAGTTTGAAGCTCGTCACAGTCATTCAATCCCAGAATCCTACTCGGAATACCATAGACAAGGTTTAGACTTTCCGGATTCTCATGAATGCCGCCATCTATCTAGCTTATACCACGAAGATACTGTTGGGGAATCTAAGAGATATGCGCCCGGCCTAAGGTAGAACGGAAGTGGTTCACGCGCGTTCATAGGTGAGAATGATGATTAGTGTCACGGATCATCACATTCATCAAGTTGAAGTGCAACGTATATCTTGGAATAAGAATAAAAGAAAATTGAATAGAAAGTAATAGTAATTATATTGAAACTTGAGGTACAGCAGAGCTCCACACCCTCAATCTATGGTGTGTAGAAACTCCACCGTTGAAAATACATAAGTGAAAGGTTCAGGCATGACCGAATGGCCAGCCCCCTGAATGATCAAGAGACCGAATGATCAAAGACTACAAAGTCAAAAGATTAAACTGTCAAAAGATGTCTAATACAATAGTAACTTATCCTATTTATACTAGACTAGCTACTAGGGTTTACATGAGTAAGTAATTAATGTATAAATCCACATCCGGAGCCCACTTGGTGAATGCTTGGGCTGAGCTTGATCTATCCACGAGCTGAGGCTTTTCTTGGAGTTGAACTCCAAGCTATAACGTGTTTTGGGCGTTCAACTCCGGATCATGACGTGTTTCTGGCGTTTAACTCCAGACAGCAGCATGTACTTGGCGTTCAACGCCAAGTTACGTCGTCAATTTCCGAATAAAGTATGGACTATTATATATTGCTGGAAAGCTCTGGATGTCTAATTTCCAACGCCGTTGAGAGTGCGCCATTTGGAGTTCTGTAGCTCCAGAAAATCCATTTTGAGTGTAGAGAGGTCAGATTCCAACAGCATCAGCAGTCCTTTTGTCAGCCTTTTTCAGAGTTTTGCTCAAGTCCCTCAATTTCAGCCAGAAATTACCTGAAATCACAGAAAAACATACAAACTCATAGTAAAGTCCAGAAATGTGAATTTAACATAAAAACTAATGAAAACATCCCTAAAAGAAGCTTGAACTTACTAAAAACTACCTAAAAACAATGCCAAAAAGCGTATAAATTATCCGCTCATCACAACACCAAACTTAAATTGTTGCTTGTCCTCAAGCAACTGAAAATCGATTAGGATAAAAAGAAGAGAATATACTATAAATTTCAGAATATCAATGAATATTAATTATAATTAGATGAGCGGGACTTGTAGCTTTTTGCTTCTGAACAGTTTTGGCATCTCACTTTTTCCCTTGAAGTTTAGAATGATTGGCTTCTCTAGGAACTTAGAATTTCGGATAGTGTTATTGATTCTCCTAGTTACGTATGTTGATTCTTGAACACAGCTACGTATGAGTCTTGGCCGTGGCCCTAAGCACTTTGTTTTCCAATATTACCACCGGATACATAAATGCCACAGACACATGACTGGGTGAACCTTTTCAGATTGTGACTCAGCTTTGCTAGAGTCCCCAGTTAGAGGTGTCCAGAGCTCTTAAGCACACTCTTTTTTGCTTTGGATCACGACTTTAACCACTCAGTCTCAAGCTTTTCACTTGGACCTTCATGACACAAGCACATGGTTAGGGACAGCTTGATTTAGCCGCTTAGGCCTGGATTTGATTTCCTTGGGCCCTCCTATCCATTGATGCTCAAAGCCTTGGATCCTTTTTACCCTTGCCTTTTGGTTTTAAGGGCTATTGGCTTTTTCTGCTTGCTTTTTCTTTTTCTTTCTATTTTTTTTCGCCATTTTTTTCCCAAGCTTTTGATTTTTCACTGCTTTTTCTTGCTTCAAGAATCAATTTTATGATTTTTCAGATCCTCAATAACATTTCTCTTTGTTCATCATTCTTTCAAGAGCCAACAATTTTAACATTCATAAACAGCAAGATCAAAAAATATGCACTGTTCAAGCATTCATTCAAAAAACAAAAAGTATTGTCACCACATCAATATAATTAAATTAAATTCAAGGACAATTTTCGAAATTTATGTACTTCTTGTTCTTTTGAATTAAAATATTTTTCATTTAAGAGAGGTGAAGGATTAATGGATTTTATTCATAGCTTTAAGACATGGTTACTACATACTAATGATCATGAAGTAGAGACACAAAACATAGATAAACACAACATTAAAAACCGAAAAACAGAAAGAAATAAGAACAAGGAATGAATCCACCTTTAGTGGCATCTTCTTCTTGAAGGCCCAACAATGTCCTTAAGCTCTTCTATGTCCCTTCCTTGCCTTTGTTGCTCCTCCCTCATTGCTCTTTGATCTTCTCTTATTTCATGGAGAATGATGGAGTGCTCTTGATGTTCCACCCTTAATTGTTCCACATTGTAGCTCAAATCTTCTAAGGAAGTGTTGAGTTTTTCCCAATAGTTATTGGGTGGAAAGTGCATCCCTTGAGGCATCTCAGGGATTTCTTGATGATGAGCTTCCTCATGCATCTCTTGAGAACCGTGAAGGGTCTCTCTTGCTTGCTCCATCCTCTTCTTGGTGATGGGCTTATCCTCCTCAATGGGGATGTCTCCTTCTATGATAACTCCAGCTGAGTAACATAGATGGCAAATAAGGTGAGGAAAAGCTAGCCTTGCCATGGTGGAGGACTTGTCGGCTATTTTGTAGATTTCATTGGAGATGACCTCATGAACTTCTACTTCCTCTCCAATCATGATGCTATGAATCATGATGGCCCGATCCACAGTAACTTCAGATCGGTTGCTAGTGGGAATGATGGAGCGTTGAATGAACTCCAACCATCCTCTAGCCACAGGCTTGAGGTCCAGTCTTCTTAGTTGAACTGGCTTGCCTTTGGAGTCTCTCTTCCATTGAGCTCCTTCCACACATATGTCCATTAGGACTTGGTCCAACCTTTGATTAAAGTTGACCCTTCTAGTGTAGGGGCGTTCATCTCCTTGCATCATAGGCAAGTGAAACGCCAACCTCACATTTTCCGGACTAAAATCTAAGTATTTCCCCCGAACCATTGTGAGATAATTCTTTGGATTCAGGTTCATACTTTGATCATGGTTCCTAGTGATCCATGCATTGGCATAGAACTCTTGAACCATTAAGATTCCGACTTGTTGCATGGGGTTGGTTAAGACTTCCTAACCTCTTCTTCGGACCTCATGTCGGATCTCCGGATACTCATTTTTTTTGAGCTTGAAAGGGACCTCAGGGATCACCTTCTTCTTTGCCACAACATCATAGAAGTGGTCTTGATGGCTCTTGGAGAAAATCTTTCCATCTCCCATGACTCGGAGGTGGAAGCTTTTGTCTTCCTTTTTCCTTTTCTAGAGGATTCTCCGGCCTTAGGTGCCATTGATGGTAGTGGAAAAAAAAAGATTGTGCTTTGACCACACCAAACTTAAAATATTGCTCGTCCTCGAGCAATAGAAGAAAGAAGAGAAGAAGAAGAAGAAGAAAATATGGTAGAGAGGGAGAGATGTAGGTTCGGCCTAGGTGAAGAAGAGGGGGTTGTGTTGTGTGAAAATGAAGTAGAATGGAAGGGTATATATAGGGAGAAGGGGGTGTATGTTCGGCCATTTAGGGTGGGAATGGGTGGGAAAAATGGTTTTGAATTTTTGAAGGTAGGTGGGGTTTATGGGGAAGAGTGGATGGATGTGAGTGGTGAAGGGGGTGATTGGGAAGAGGAATTGAGGTGATTGGTGAAGAGTGTTGGGAAGTGTGACATGGGGAATAGTCATCACAAAAATAGGATTAGGAGGTAAGGTAGGAATATAGTAGGTGGAGATCCTGTGGGGTCCACAGATCCTGAGGTGTCAAGGAATTCCATCCCTGCACCAAATAGGCATGTAAAATGCCTTTGCACACCATTCTGGCGTTTAAACGCCGTGTGGTGCACATTCTGGGTGTTCAACGCCCATGTAAAGCATGTTTCTGGCGTTGAACGCCAATTTCATGCTTGTTACTGGCGTTCAGCGCCAGCTTTTCTTCTCTAGGCACATTCCTGGCGTTCAGCGTGATGAGCGGATAATTTGTATGCTTTTTGGCATTGTTTTTAGTGTGTTTTTAGTATGATCTAGTTCGTTTTTAGTATATTTTTATTAGTTTTTAGTTAAAATTCACTTTTCTGGACTTTACTATGAGTTTGTGTGTTTTTCTGTGATTTCAGGTATTTTCTGGCTGAAATTGAGGGACCTGAGCAAAAATCTGATTCAAAGACTAAAAAGGACTGCAGATGCTGTTGGATTCTGACCTCCCTGAACTCGAAGTGGATTTTCTGGAGCTACAGAAGCCCAATTGGCGCGCTCTCAACGGCGTTGGAAAGTAGACATCCTGGGCTTTCCAGCAATATATGATAGTTCATACTTTGCCCAAGATTTGATGACCCAAACCGGCGTTCAAAGTCACCCTCAGAAATCCCAGCGTTAAACGCTGGAACTGGCACCCAAATGGGAGTTAAACGCCCAAACTGGCACTAAAGCTGGCGTTTAACTCCAAGAAGCGTCTCTACACGAAAATGCTTCATTGCTCAGCCCAAGCACACACCAAGTGGGCCCGGAAGTGGATTTTTATGTCATTTACTCATTTCTGTAAACCTTAGGCTACTAGTTTTCTATAAGTAGGACCTTTTACTATTGTATTTTCATCTTTGGACATCTAGTTCTTAGATCATGATCTAGGGGTAGCTATCTTCATTTTATGCTATCTTAGATCATTGAGAGGCTGGCCATTCGGCCATGCCTAGACCCTGTTCTTATGTACTTTCAACGGTGGAGCTTCTACACACCATAGATTAAGGTGTGAAGCTCTGCTGTACCTCGAGTATTAATGCAATTACTATTGTTCTTCCATTCAATTCCGCTTGTTCTTGTTCTAAGATATCACTTGTTCTTCAACTTGATGAATGTGATGATCCGTGACACTCATCATCATTCTCACCTATGAACATGTGACTGACAACCACCTCTGTTCTACCTTCGATTGGGTGAATATCTCTTGGATTCTTTAATCGGAATCTTTGTGGTATAGGCTGGAACTGATGGCGGCATTCAAGAGAATCCGGAAGGTCTAACCTTGTCTGTGGTATTCTGAGTAGGATTCAATGATTGAATGACTGTGACGTGCTTCAAACTCCTAGCAGGCGGGGCGTTAGTGACAGACGCAAAAGAATCGATGGATTCTATTCCGGCCTGACCGAGAACCGACAGCTGAATTCCGCGTGCTGTGACAGAGCATATGCAATCATTTTCACTGAGTGGATGGGAGGTAGCCATTGACAACGGTGAAACCCTACATAAGCTTGCCATGGAAAGGAGTAAGAAGGATTGGATGAAGACAGTAGGAAAGCAGAGAGACGGAAGGGAAGGCATCTTCATGCGCTTATCTGAAGTTCCTACCAATGAATTACATAAGTATCTCTATCTTTATATTATTGTTATTTTCGTTCATCATCATATCAATTGAGTTTGCCTGACTAAGATTTACAAGATGACCATAGCTTGCTTCATACTAACAATCTCCGTGGGATCGACCCTTACTCGCGTAAGGTTTATTACTTGGACGACCCAGTGCACTTGCTGGTTAGTTGTGCGAAGTTGTGTAATGCCATGGTACTGAGCTACCAAGTTTTTGGGGTTCATGACCGGGGATTATGAGAGTTGTGAAAAGTATTGTTCACAATTTCGCGCACCAAGTTTTTGGCGCCGTTGCCGGGGATTGTTACGTTTGGACAACTGAAGGTTCATCTTGTTGCTTAGATTAGGTATTTATTTTTTTCGAAATTCTTGAAGATGAATTCTAGAGTTTCATGATGATTTGTTGAAGTCTGGCTGGCTGAGAAGCCATGTCTAATCTCATTGGACCGAGGTTTCAACTTATCATCACAAGAGCTTGTTGATTTTTATCAATCTTGCTTTTGGAGCAGTGATCTGCTAAGGCTTGGCTGGCCTTTGGCCATGTCTAGTGTTTTGGACCGAAGCTTTCTTTGAGAGCTTGGCTGGCTGTGAAGCCATGTCTAATTCCTGGACCGGAGTCTTAGACTAGCATTGCACTGATTCCTGGAAATTCTCATTGAGAATTTTGATACCTTTTTCCACTTAATTTTCGAAAATCACAAAAAAATTACAAAATCATAAAACCCAAAAATTTCTTGTTTGAGTCTAATGTGTCATTTTAAGTTTGGTGTCAATTACATGCATTCATTCATGTGTCGTAAGGATCTTCAAATAATTCTTGATGATTTCTTACTCTAATCTTTGAATTCTCTTGACTTGAGTGTTTATGTGTCTCATATGCATTCTCATTAGTGTCAGTAGTATACAAACTGCTAAGTTTGGTGTCTTGCATGCATTGTTATTTGATTCTTGTTGCATTTCGATTTTTCCTTATTATTAAAAATCCAAAAATATTTTTTTAATTTGTGTCTTCTCAAGTCAATTATACAGAGAATTGAAAATTCAGAACATACAGCAGAGGAATTATACAGAAAAAGCTGGGCGTTCAAAACGCCCAGTGAAGAAGGACAGACTGGCGTTTAAACGCCAGCCAGGGTACCTGGTTGGGCGTTTAATGCCCAAAAAGGTATAGTTTTGGGCGTTAAACGCCAGAATGTGCACCATTCTGGGCGTTTAACACCAGGATGGCACAAGGGGGAAGATTCTGTTTTTCAATGCAATTTTTTTCAGGTCTTCAAAGTTTTTCAAAATCAAATCTTTTTCAAATCATATCTTTTCAATCATATGTTTTCAAAATTGATTTCTTTCTATCTTTAAAGATACTTGCTACCAATTAATGATTTGATTCAACAATTCAAGTATGTTGCCTTTTCTGTTGAGAAAGGTTTAATGTTTGAATCATATCTTTTCTTGTTAGTCAAGTTTTTAATTTTCAAAATCAAATCTTTTTAAAATGTTTTTCAAATCATATCTTCTCAATCACATCTTTTTAAAACCAATCATATTTTCTTCACCATATCTTTTTCAAAATAATTTTCAATCAAATCTCTTTGATTTCTAATTTCAAAATCTTTTTCAAAAAACACTTCACTTCTTTCCCACTTTCATTTTCGAAAATTAAGTAATGTTTTTCAAAAATGTTTTCAAAATTTTCACTTAATTTTCGAAAATTACTTCCCTTCTTCTCACATCCTTCTATTTATGGACTAACAGTATTCCTTAATGCAAAATTCGAACTCCATATCCTGTGATAAGTTCGAATTTTCTACTTCTGTCTTCTACTCTTCTTTTCCTCTGACACTTCAAGGAATCTCTATACTGTGACATAAAGGATTCCACATTTTCTTGTTCTCTTCTCTTTCTTATGAGCAGGAGCAAAGACAAGGGCATTCTTGTTGAGGCGGATCCTGAACCTGAAAGGACCTTGAAGAGAAAGCTAAGAGAAGCCAAAGCACAACTCTCTTTAAAGTACCTGACCGAATTCTCCAAAGAAGAAGAACTCATGGCAGCCGAAAACAACAATGCCAACAATGCAAGGAAGGTGCTGGGTGACTTTACTGTACCTACTCCCGATTTCTATGGGAGAAGCATCTCTATCCCTGCCATTGGAGCAAACAACTTTGAGCTTAAGCCTCAATTAGTTTCTCTAATGCAACAGAATTACAAGTTCCATGGACTTCCATTGGAAGATCCTCATCAGTTCTTAGCTGAGTTCTTGCAAATCTGTGACACTGTCAAGACTAATGGGGTTGACCCTGAGGTCTACAGACTTATGCTATTCCCTTTTGCTGTGAGAGACAGAGCTAGAACATGGTTGGATTCACAACCTAAAGAAAGCCTGGACTCTTGGGAAAAGCTAGTCAATGCCTTCTTGGCAAAGTTCTTTCCACCTCAAAAATTGAGTAAGCTCAGAGTGGAAGTCCAAACCTTCAGACAGAAGGAAGGAGAATCCCTCTATGAAGCTTGGGAAAGATACAAACAATTAATCAGAAAGTGTCCTTCTGATATGCTTTCTGAATGGAGCATCATATGTATTTTCTATGATGGTCTCTCTGAACTATCCAAGATGTCTTTGGATAGCTCTGCAGGAGGATCTCTTCATCTGAAGAAGACGCCTACTGAAGCTCAAGAACTAATTGAAATGGTTGCAAATAACCAATTCATGTACACTTCTGAAAGAAATCCTGTGAACAATGGGACTAGTCAGAAGAAAGGGGTTCTTGAGATTGACACTCTGAATGCCATATTGGCTCAGAATAAAATATTGACTCAACAAGTCAATATGATTTCTCAAAGTCTGTCTGGAATGCAAAATGCACCAAGCAGTACTAAGGAAGCTTCATCTAAGGAAGAAGCCTATGATCCTCAGAATCCTTCAATGGAAGAGGTGAATTACATGGGAGAACCCTATGGAAACACCTATAATCCTTCATGGAGAAATCATCCAAATTTCTCATGGAAGGATCAACAGAGACCTCAACAAGGTTTCAATAACAATAATGGTGGAAGAAACAGGTTTAGCAATAGCAAGCCTTTTCCATCATCTTCTCAGCAACAGACAGAGAGTTCTAAGCAGAATACCTCTGACCTAGCAACCATGGTCTCTGATCTAATCAAAACCACTCAAAGTTTCATGACTGAAACAAGGTCCTCCATTAGAAATTTGGAAGGACAAGTGGGTCAACTGAGCAAGAAAATTACTGAGCTCCCTCCTAGTACTCTTCCAAGCAATACAGAAGAGAATCCAAAAGGAGAGTGCAAGGTCATCAACATGGCCGAATTTTGGGAGGAAGAAGAGGCAGTGAACGCCACTGAGGAAGGCCTCACTGGGCGTCCACTGGCCTCCAATGAGTTCCCTAATGAGGAACCATGGG
The DNA here is from genome assembly GCF_003086295.3 of Arachis hypogaea. Taxonomy (NCBI): domain Eukaryota; kingdom Viridiplantae; phylum Streptophyta; class Magnoliopsida; order Fabales; family Fabaceae; genus Arachis; species Arachis hypogaea. The sequence continues at coordinate 35,921,251 of NC_092045.1, read as the reverse complement.
AATCTGAGGCTCAAACTGAGACCATAGAGATTCCATTGGACTTACTTCTACCATTCATGAGCTCTGATGAGTATTCTTCCTCTGAAGAGGATGAGTATGTCACTGAGGAGCAAGTTGCTAAATACCTTGGAGCAATCATGAAGCTGAATGACAAGTTATTTGGAAATGAGACTTGGGAGGATGAACCTCCTTTGCTCACCAAAGAACTGGATGACTTGTCTAGGCAGAAACTGCCTCAAAAGAGATAGGATCCTGGGAAGTTTTCAATACCTTGTACCATAGGCACCATGACCTTCAAGAAGGCCTTGTGTGACTTAGGGTCAAGTGTAAACCTCATGCCTCTCTCTGTAATGGAGAAGCTAGGGATCTTTGAGGTGCAAGCTGCAAGAATCTCACTAGAGATGGCAGACAACTCAAGAAAACAAGCCCATGGACTTGTAGAGGATGTTCTGGTTAAAGTTGAAGACCATTACATCCCTACTGATTTCATAGTCCTAAAGACTGGGAAGTGCATGGATGAATCCATCATCCTTGGCAGACCCTTCCTAGCCACTGCAAAGGCTGTGATTGATGTTGATAGAGGAGAGTTGATCATTCAAGTGAATGAAGAATCCCTTATGTTTAAGGCTCAAGGATATCCCTCTATCATCATGGAGAGGAAGCATGAAGAGCTTCTCTCAAAACAGAGCCAAACAGAGCCCCCACAGTCAAACTCTAAGTTTGGTGTTGGGAGGCCACAACCAAACACTAAGTTTGGTGTTGAACCCCCACATTCAAACTCTAAGTTTGGTGTTGGGAGGTTCCAACATGGCTCTGAATATCTGTGAGGCTCCATGAGAGTCCTCTGTCAAGCTACTGACATTAAAGAAGCACTTGTTGGGAGGCAACCCAATGTTTTATAATTAACTATTTTCTTTTGTTATTTTATTTTTTTTTGTAGGTTGATGATCATGAGAAGTCACAAAATCAATGAAAAAAGCAAAAACAGAATGAAAAACAGGAAGAAAAACAGCACACCCTGGAGGACGCACCTACTGGCGTTTAAACGCCAGTGAGGTTAGCTGTTGGGCGTTTAACGCCCAGTCTGGCACCATTCTGGGCGTTTAACGCCAGAAAGGGGCACCAGACTGGCGTTAAACGCCAGAAAGGGGCAAGAAGCTGGCGTTAAACGCCAGAAATGGGCACCAGCCCGGCGTTTAACGCCAGAAATGGCTCAAAACGTGATTTTGAATGCCATATGGTGCAGGGATGACTTTTCCTTGACACCTCAGGATCTGTGGACCCCACAGGATCCCCACCTACCCTACCACTCTCTCTCTTCTTCTTCACCCATTCACCAATCACCTCAACACCTCTTCCCCAAAAACCCTTCACCTATCAAATCCCATCTTTCTCTTCACCACTCACATCCATCCTTCATAAAACCCCACCTACCTAACCATTCAAATTCAAACCACTTTCCCACCCAAACCCACCCTCAAATGGCCGAACCCTCCCATCCCCCTCTCCTATATAAACCCATCTTCCCTCCTTCATTTTCACACAACATACACACCATTTCTCTCCCCTTTGGCCGAATACAAAGCCATTCCCTTTCCCCTCATCTCTTCTTCTTCTACTCTCTTCTTTCTTCTTTTGCTCGAGGACGAGCAAACCTTTTAAGTTTGGTGTGGTAAAAGCATTGCTTTTTGTTTTTCCATAACCATTTATGGCATCCAAGGCCAGAGAAACCTCTAGAAAGAGGAAAGGGAAGGCAAAAGCTTCCACCTCCGAGTCATGGGAGATGGAAAGATTCATCTCAAGGGTGCATCAAGACCACTTCTATGAAGTTGTGGCCTTGAAAAAGGTGATCCCCGAGGTCCCTTTTTCACTCAAAAAGGGTGAATATCCGGAGATCCGACATGAGATCCGAAGAAGAGGTTGGGAAGTTCTTACCAACCCCATTCAACAAGTCGGAATCTTGATGGTTCAAGAGTTCTATGCCAATGCATGGATCACCAAGAACCATGACCAAAGTGTGAACCCGGATCCAAAGAATTATCTTACTATGGTTCGGGGAAAATACTTGGATTTTAGTCCGGAAAGTGTGAGGGTGGCGTTCAACTTGCCCATGATGCAAGGAGATGAACATCCTTACACTAGAAGGGTCAACTTTGATTAAAGGTTGGACCAAGTCCTCACAGTTATATGTGAAGAGGGCGCCCAATGGAAGAGAGATTCAAGAGGAAGGCCGGTTCAATTGAGAAGGCATGACCTCAAGCCCGTGGCTAGAGGATGGTTAGAGTTTATACAACGCTCAATCATTCCCACTAGCAACCGGTCCGAAGTTACCATAGACCGGGCTATCATGATCCATAGCATCATGATTGGAGAAGAAATAGAAGTTCATGAGGTTATAGCCCAAGAACTCTATAAGGTGGCGGACAAGTCCTCTACCTTGGCAAGGTTAGCCTTCCCTCATCTCATTTGTCACCTCTGTTATTCAGTGGGAGTTGACATAAAGGGAGACATCCCCATTGATGAGGACAAGCCCATCACTAAGAAGAGGATGGAGCACACAAGAGACCCCACTCATCATGAAATCCCTGAGATTCCTCAAGGGATGCACTTTCCTCCACAAAACTATTGGGAGCAATTAAACACCTCCCTAGGAGAATTAAGTTCCAACATGGGACAACTAAGGGTGGAGCATCAAGAACACTCCATCATCCTTCATGAAATTAGAGAAGACCAAAGAATCATGAGGGAGGAGCAACAAAGACAAGGAAGAGACATTGAGGAGCTCAAGCACTCCATAGGATCTTCAAGAGGAAGAAAGAGCCGCCATCACTAAGGTGGACCCGTTCCTTGATTTCCTTGTTCTTTATTCTTCTGTTTTTCGAATTCTAGTGCTTATGTTTATCTATGTTTGTGTCTTGTGATCATTAGTGTCTTAGTGTTTATGCCTTAAAGTTATGAATGTCCTATGAATCCATCACCTTTCTTGAATAAAAACGTGCTTAAATTGAAAAGGAAAGAATTGCATGAATTTTGAATTTTATAACAGTTTAATTATTTTGATGTGGTGGCGATATTTTTGTTCTCTGAATGTATGCTTAAACAGTGCATATGTATCTTGAATTTGTGGTTCATGAATGTTGGCTCTTGAAAGAATGATGAAAAAGGAGACATGTTACTGAGGATCTGAAAAATCATTACAATGATTCTTGAAGCAAGAAAAAGCATTACTATTCAAAAAAAAAAAAGAGAAAACGAAAAAAAAAAAAAAGAGAAAAGAAAGAAAAAGAAAGAAATAAAGTTGTGATCCAAGGCAATAAGAGTGTGCTTAAGAACCCTGGACACCTCTAGTTGGGGACTCTAGCAAAGCTGAGTCACAATCTGAAAAGGTTCACCCAATTCTGTGTCTGTGGCATGTATGTATCCGGTGGTAATACTGGAAGACAGAGTGCTTTGGGCCACAGCCAAGACTCAATAAATAGCTAAGTTCAAGAATCATCATACTCTACTAGGAGAATCATTAACACTATCTGGATTCTAAGTTCCTAAAGAAGCCAATCATTCTGAATTTCAAAGGATAGAGTGAGATGCCAAAACTGTTCAGAGGCAAAAAGCTAAAAGCCCCGCTCATCTGATTAATACTGATCTTCATAGATGTTTTTGGAATTCATTGCATATTCTCTTTTTTTTATCTTATTTGATTTTCAGTTGCTTGAGGACAAGCAACAATTTAAGTTTGGTGTTGTGATGAGCGGATAATTTGTATGCTTTTTGGCATTGTTTTTAGTGTGTTTTTAGTATGATCTAGTTAGTTTTTAGTATATTTTTATTAGTTTTTAGTTAAAATTCACTTTTCTGGACTTTACTATGAGTTTGTGGGTTTTTCTGTGATTTCAGGTATTTTCTGGCTGAAATTGAGGGACCTGAGCAAAAATCTGATTCAGAGACTAAAAAGGACTGCAGATGCTGTTGGATTCTGACCTCCCTGCACTCGAAGTGGATTTTCTGGAGCTACAGAAGCCCAATTGGCGCGCTCTCAACGGCATTGGAAAGTAGACATCCTGGGCTTTCCAGCAATATATGATAGTTTATACTTTGCCCAAGATTTGATGGCCCAAACCGGCATTCAAAGTCACCCTCAGAAATCCCAGCGTTAAACGCTGGAACTGGCACCCAAATGGGAGTTAAACGCCCAAACTGGCACTAAAGCTGGCGTTTAACTCCAAGAAGAGTCTCTACACGAAAATGCTTCATTGCTCAGCCCAAGCACACACCAAGTGGGCCCGGAAGTGGATTTTTATGTCATTTACTCATTTCTGTAAACCTTAGGCTACTAGTTTTCTATAAGTAGGACCTTTTACTATTGTATTTTCATCTTTGGACATCTAGTTCTTAGATCATGATCTAGGGGTAGCTATCTTCATTTTATGCTATCTTAGATCATTGCGAGGCTGGCCATTCGGCCATGCCTAGACCCTGTTCTTATGTACTTTCAACGGTGGAGCTTCTACACACCATAGATTAAGGTGTGAAGCTCTGTTGTACCTCGAGTATTAATGCAATTACTATTGTTCTTCCATTCAATTCCGCTTGTTCTTGTTCTAAGATATCACTTGTTCTTCAACTTGATGAATGTGATGATCCGTGACACTCATCATCATTCTCACCTATGAACATGTGACTGACAACCACCTCTGTTCTACCTTCGATTGGGTGAATATCTCTTGGATTCTTTAATCGGAATCTTTGTGGTATAGGCTGGAACTGATGGCGGCATTCAAGAGAATCCGGAAGGTCTAACCTTGTCTGTGGTATTCTGAGTAGGATTCAATGATTGAATGACTGTGACGTGCTTCAAACTCCTAGCAGGCGGGGCGTTAGTGACAGACGCAAAAGAATCGATGGATTCTATTCCGGCCTGACCGAGAACCGACAGCTGAATTCCGCGTGCTGTGACAGAGCATATGCAATCGTTTTCACTGAGAGGATGGGAGGTAGCCATTGACAACGGTGAAACCCTACATAAGCTTGCCATGGAAAGGAGTAAGAAGGATTGGATGAAGACAGTAGGAAAGCAGAGAGACGGAAGGGAAGGCATCTTCATGCGCTTATCTGAAGTTCCTACCAATGAATTACATAAGTATCTCTATCTTTATATTATTGTTATTTTCGTTCATCATCATATCAATTGAGTTTGCCTGACTAAGATTTACAAGATGACCATAGCTTGCTTCATACTAACAATCTCCGAGGGATCGACCCTTACTCGCGTAAGGTTTATTACTTGGACGACCCAGTGCACTTGCTGGTTAGTTGTGCGAAGTTGTGTAATGCCATGGTACTGAGCTACCAAGTTTTTGGGGTTCATGACCGGGGATTATGAGAGTTGTGAAAAGTATTGTTCACAATTTCGCACACCACAGCGCCAGAATGTTGCTTGTTTCTGGCGTTCAGCGCCATATTCATGCTCTGTTCTGGCGTTGAACGCCAGCCAGATGCATCTTACTGGCGTTGAACGCCAGCCTGTGCTTCCTCCAGGGTGCGAATTTTTTTCTGCTGTTTTTGCTTCTGTTTTTAATTTTTATATTTTTTTTCGTGACTCCTCATGATCATGTACCTAATAAAACACAAAATAACAATAAAATAAAAATTAGATAAATAAAATTGGGTTGCCTCCCAACAAGCGCTTCTTTAATGTCAATAGCTTGACAGTGGCTCTCATGGAGCCACAAGGTGATCAGGTCAATGTTGTATAGTCCCAACACCAAACTTAGAGTTTGGATATGGGGTCTTAACACCAAATTTAGAGTTTGGTTGTGGGGGCTCTTCTTGACTCTGAACTGAGAGAAGCTCTTCATGCTTACTCTCTTTTGTCACAGAGGGATGGCCATGTGCCTTAAACATAAGGTAGTCCCCATTCAATTGAAGGACTAATTCACCTCTGTTGACATCTATCACAGCTTCTGCTGTGGCTAGGAAAGGTCTTCCAAGGATGATGCATTCATCCTCTTCCTTCCTAATATCTAAGATTATGAAATCAGCAGGGATGTAAAGGCCTTCAACCTTTACTAACACGTCCTCCACTATTTCATAAGATTGTCTCAATGACTTGTCTACCAATTGTAATGAGAACAAGGCAGGTTGTACCTCAATGATCCCCAGCTTCTCCATTACAGAGAGTGGCATAAGATTTATCCCTGACCCCAGATCACATAGAGCCTTTTCAAAGGTCATGGTGCCTATGGTACAAGGTATTAAGAACTTGCCAGGATCTTGTTTCTTTTGAGGTAGAGTTTGCTGAATCCAGGTATCTAGTTCATTAATGAGCAGGGGAGGTTCACTTTCCCAAGTCTCATTACCAAACAACTTGGCATTCAGCTTCATGATAGCTCCTAAATATTGAGCAACTTGCTCTCCAGTCACATCTTCATCCTGTTCAGAGGAAGAATAGTCTTCAGAGCTCATGAATGGCAGAAGGAGATTTAATGGAATCTCTATGGTCTCTGTATGAGCCTCAGATTCCTTTGGATCTTTAATAGGAAACTCCTTCTTGCTTGAAGGACGTCCCAGGAGGTCATCCTCACTAGGATTTTCGTCCTCCTCCTTCCTTGTGCATTCGGCCATATTGATTATATTAATGGCCTTACACTCTCCTTTTGGATTTTCTTCTGGATTGCTTGGGAGAATACTGGGAGGAGTTTCAATGATTTTCTTACTCAGCTGGCCCACTTGTGCCTCCAAATTTCTGATGGAGGATCTTGTTCCACTCATGAAACTGAAGGTGGCCTTTGACAGATCAGAGACTAGATTGGCTAAATTAGAAGCGTTTTGTTCAGAATTCTCTGTCTGTTGCTGAGAAGATGATGGAAAAGGCTTGCCATTGCTCAGCCTATTGCGTCCACCATTGTTAAAGCCTTGTTGAGGCTTTTGTTGATCCTTCCATGAGAAATTTGGATGATTTCTCCATGATGAGTTATAGGTGTTTCCATAGGGTTCACCCATGTAATTAACCTCTGCCATGGCAGGGTTCTCAGGATCATAAGCTTCTTCAGAAGATGTCTCTTTAGTACTGTTGGATGCATTTTGCCATCCATTCAGACTTTGAGAGATCATGTTGACTTGTTGAGTCAACACTTTGTTCTGAGCCAATATGGCATTCAGAGCATCAATTTCAAGAACTCCTTTCTTTTGAGGTATCCCATTATTCACGGAATTCCTCTCAGAAGTGTACATGAATTGGTTGTTTGCAACCATGTCAATGAGTTCTTGAGCTTCTGCAGGTGTTTTCTTTAGGTGAATTGATCCACTTGCAGAATGGTCCAATGACATTTTCGAAAATTCAGATAGGCCATAATAGAATATATCTAATATGGTCCATTCTGAAAACATGTCAGATGGACATCTTTTGGTCAGCTGCTTGTATCTTTCCCAAGCTTCATAGAGGGATTCACCATCTTTTTGTTTGAAGGTTTGAACATCCACTCTTAGCTTGCTCAGCTTCTGAGGAGGAAAGAATTTATCCAAGAAGGCAGTGACTAGCTTATCCCAGGAGTCCAGGCTATCTCTTGGGTTGTGAATCCAACCATATTCTAGCTCTGTCTCTTACAGTAAAAGGGAAAAGCATGAGTCTGTAGACTTCAGGATCAACTCCATTCGTCTTTACAGTCTCACAGATCTGCAAGAACTCAGTTAAAAACTGATAAGGATCTTCAGATGGAAGTCCATAAAACTTGCAGTTTTGTTGCATTAAGGCAACTAACTGAGGTTTCAGCTCAAAGTTGTTGGCTCCAATGGCAGGAATGGAGATGCTTCTTCCATCGAACTTGGACGTTGGCTTTGTGAAGTCACCAAGCATTCTCCTTGCATTATTATTATTTTCGGCTGCCATCTCCTTCTCTTGTTCTAATATTTCTGAAAGGTTACCTTTAGATTGTTGTAATTTAGCTTCTCTTAATTTTCTCTTCAGAGTCCTTTCAGGTTCTGGATCAATTTCAACAAGAGTGCCTTTTTCCTTATTCCTGCTCATATGAAAGAGAAGAAAACAAGAAAAGAAGAGGAATCCTCTATGTCACAGTATAGAGATTCCTTTATGTTAGTAGAAGAAGAAAGGGGAGAAGAGTGAAGAAGAATCCAAACTCAAGGGATAGATTGGGTTCGGATCTTGAGATGAAGAGAGGTGAAGAGAGGTGTTAGCAAATAAATAATTAAATAGAATAAGAAAGGAGATGGAGAATTTCGAAAATAATTTTAAAAAGGGGTTAGTAATTTTCGAAAATTAGAGATAAGATAAGATTAAAATTAAAATTTAAAACAAAAGAATTTTTGAAAAAGAGATGATATATTTTCGAAAATTAGAGAGGGAAAAGTAGTTAGGTGGTTTTGAAAAAGATAAGAAACAAACAAAAAGTTAGTTAGTTGATTGAAAAAGATATTAAAATCAAATTTGAAAAAGATAAGAAGATAAGAAGTTAGATAAGATATTTTGAAATCAAATTTTGAAAAAGATAAAATTTTTGAAAAAGATATGATAAAAGATAAAAAGATTTAAAATTACTTACTTCACTAACAAGAAACTTCAAGATAAGATTCTAGAACTTAAAGATTGAACCTTTCTTAACAAGAAAGTAGCAAACTTCAAATTTTTGAATCAATCACATTAATTATTAGTGAATTTTCAAAAATATGATATAAAGATGAGAAAAAGATTTTGAAAAAATTTTGAAAAAGATTTTTGAAATTTTCGAAAAATAGAAAAAAATGAAAAAGATATAATTTTTGAAAAAGATTTTGAAAAGATAAGATTTTTAAAATTGAAAATTTGACTTGACTTGTAAGAAACAACTAATTTTGAAAATTTTTGACTAAGTCAACTCAAATTTTCGAAAATTAGGAGATAAAAAAGGAAAAGATATTTTTTTGATTTTTGAATTTTTTTTTTTTTTTGATGAGAGAGAAAAACACAAAAATGACCCAAAACATGAAAATTTTGGATCAAAACACAAGATGCATGCAAGAACACTATGAATGTCAAGATGAACACCAAGAACACTTTGAAGATCATGATGAACATCAAGAACATAATTTTGAAAAATTTTTGATGCAAAGAAAACATGCAAGACACCAAACTTACAAATCTTTAATGCATGGACGCTAACAAACGAAAAATGCATATGTAAAAAAACAAACAACACAAAACAAGAAATCATCAAGATCAAACAAGAAGACTTGTCAAGAACAACTTGAAGATCATGAAGAACACTATGAATGCATGTAATTTTCGAAAATAATGCATAAATTTTAAAAACATGCAATTGACACCAAACTTAAAAATTGACTCAAGACTCAAACAAGAAACAAAAAATATTTTTGATTTTTATGATTTTATGATTTTTTTGTATTTTTATTATATTTTTCGAAAATAAAGTTTGGAAAAATGAAAAAGAAAAGAAAAATTTTGAAAAAGATTTTTAAAAAACTTTTGAAAAGAAAATTACCTAATCTGAGCAACAAGATGAACCGTCAGTTGTCCATACTCGAACAATCCCCGGCAACGGCACCAAAACTTGGTGGACGAAATTGTGATACAAGAGTTCTAGGCACTGTTAGAGAAGCTTTTTCTTTCCACAACTCCGTTCAACTAAACCAGCAAGTGTACTGGGTCATCCAAGTAATACCTTACGTGAGTAAGGGTCGATCCCACAGAGATTGTTGGTATGAAGCAAGCTATGGTCACCTTGTAAATCTCAGTTAGGCAGATTAAATTGGTTTATGATGAGTTCGAAAATTAATAATAAATAGAAAATAAAAAGGATAGAAATACTTATGTAAATCAATAGTGAAAATTTCAGATAGGCGTATGGAGATGCTGTGCTTCTCTCGTATCTCTACTTTTTTATTACATTCATCCAATCCTTCTTACTCCTTTCCATGGCAAGCTGTATGTAGGGCATCACCGTTGTCAATGGCTACATCCCATCCTCTCAGTGAAAACGTTCCTATGCTCTGTCACAGCACGGCTAATCATCTGTCAGTTCTCAATCAGGTTGGAATAGAATCCCTTGATTCTTTTGCGTTTGTCATCATGCCCAGCCTTCAGGAGTTTGAAGCTCGTCATAGTCATTCAATCCCAGAATCCTACTCGGAATACCATAGACAAGGTTTAGACTTTCCGGATCCTCATGAATGCCGCCATCTATCTAGCTTATACCACGAAGATACTGTTGGGGAATCTAAGCGATATGCGCCCGGCCTAAGGTAGAACGGAAGTGGTTGTCAATCACGCGCGTTCATAGGTGAGAATGATGATGAGTGTCATGGATCATCACATTCATCAAGTTGAAGTGCAACGTATATCTTGGAATAAGAATAAAAGAGAATTGAATAGAAAGTAATAGTAATTGTATTGAAACTTGAGGTACAGCAGAGCTCCACACCCTCAATCTATGGTGTGTAGAAACTCCACCGTTGAAAATACATAAGTGAAAGGTTCAGGCATGGCCAAATGGCCAGCCCCCCTGAATGATCAAGAGACCGAATGATCAAAGACTACAAAGTCAAAAGATTAAACTGTCAAAAGATGTCTAATACAATAGTAACTTATCCTATTTATACTAGACTAGCTACTAGGGTTTACATGAGTAAGTAATTGATGTATAAATCCACTTCCGGGGCCCACTTGGTGTATGCTTGGGCTGAGCTTGATCTATCAACGAGCTGAGGCTTTTCTTGGAGTTGAACTCCAAGTTATAACGTATTTTGGGCGTTCAACTCCGGATCATGACGTGTTTCTGGCGTTTAACTCCAGACAGCAGCATGTACTTGGCGTTCAATGCCAAGTTACGTCGTCAATTTCCGAATAAAGTATGGACTATTATATATTTCTGGAAAGCTATGGATGTCTAATTTCTAACGCCGTTGAGAGCGCGCCATTTGGAGTTCTGTAGCTCCAGAAAATCCATTTCGAGTGCAGGGAGGTCAGATTCCAACAGCATCAGCAGTCCTTTTGTCAGCCTTTTTCAGAGTTTTGCTCAAGTCCCTCAATTTCAGCCAGAAATTACCTGAAATCATAGAAAAACACAAAAACTCATAGTAAAGTCCAAAAATGTGAATTTAACATAAAAACTAATGAAAACATCCCTAAAAGTAGCTTGAACTTACTAAAAACTACCTAAAAACAATGCCAAAAAGCGTATAAATTATCCGCTCATCATAGTCCCTGAAAGAGATCTGACAAAGATCCAAAAAAAGAGGACTACGAAAAATAACTTAAAGGAGACCAACATAATCAAGTCGGACTCCTACCACTAAAAAGTTATCAACATAATCCCTGAAAAAGACCGAGTAAAGGCCCAGAAAAGGGGATCATAAAAATAACTTTTTGAGGGGGACCTACATAAAGAAACCAGTCATAAGGCGCTAAAAATACAAACAAAGAGCGAGGAAACCAAGAAACAAGTCGGACCCCCCACAGGCACGGCCTCAAAAGGATCCAAGCTACAAACGATAAAGCACGCAAACAACCTAAAGAGGACAGAACAGCAAAATTTCAACAGATATCATGCATAATACGACAAAAGCTTCAAGAGGTCACCACAAAACCAACCTCAGAAGCTACTTTTGTTTTCAAAAAGAGTTTCAAGACAGACAACTAGAAGCATCAATCAAAACAAAGTTCAAAAGCCCACAAACCAGGCTATTTACACAAAATATCCAGAAAAAGATCAGCTAAAGATCAGGAGCTTTCCCGGCAACATCAGTTTGAGGAGAGGGCGAACGAGTCTGAAGGGGCACGGCATCTACGGTTCCATCATCCCGGTTCAGAATCTGGCAATCCGGATCAGATGTAACAGGAGGAACAGAGGAGGTCGATACCTTAAGAGGAGGCACTGGAGAAGGATCAGTCTCTTCATCATCCTGGTCATCAGGGACAATCTTACCATCTCTCACGACATTATCCAGGCTGATGAGAGTCAAGTCGGCATCAGGAGCAACAACCCGGAACTGCTCCATCAGGTTCTCGGAGGCAGCAGTTACGCTACCCACAAGGTGACCCTGAAGCTCACCATAATTAACCCGAGCTGTTTCCAACTCCTCCCGAAGACGCATCAATTCCCTATAAGCCGAGACATAGCTATCCTTATGTTTCAAAGCCATGTCTTCAGCCAGCTTCAGAGAAGCGGCAAGGGCAATAGAGCTGGCCTTCTCACCCTCCAGTTCCTTCTCCGCCTTGGCCAACTTCACCTCCAACTCCTCCTTCAGACCCTTGATTCGATCAAACTCTGACTTGGCCTCCTCCATAAAAGATTTGGTAGCATGAACTGGAATCCCCTGAATTGTTCGAAAAATAGCCGCACCCATGTGGGCCATCTTCACACTATTTTGGGTAATAAAATACAAATGCTTTAAAAGAGACACGTCGTCCATAGAAAGCCCACCATAGCGGGCAATTTGCTGGTCAACAAATTCAATGGCATCAAAGTCTGGAGCATCCAAGTTAAAGGGTTCGGATGTTTTTTGCTTTTTCAAAGGTGGGGCACCAGAAGCAGCAGCAGAAGTTTGAGGAGGATCGACTTGATGAAACGGGGGAGTAGGAATTACTTTCCTCGGCCCAAGGGAACTCGGCACAGGGGGCTTCAGGGGGACCTGTGAAGATCCCTCGCCGGCCACCTTGGCCGAGATGTTCAGAGCAGCAGTTGCCTTCTTTGCCCTTTTGAAGGCCTTCATAGAGTCGTTATTCTTTGACATCTCTACAAAACACAAAAACAGTCACGACAAAGAGTTACAAAAGAGGAAGAAAAAGGAAATAAGTACAGAAACAAGTCAGACAAATACCCAAAATAGTCCGAACCAAGGATGGGTCATTCAAAAACCTTTTTGTATCAAGATGGGGCGGCTTCCCCCATAGATCCTCAAGAACAACAACAAAAGCACGCTCAACATCAGCAAGCATCTCCCAAGTATAACGAGACACTCTCACATCCCTCTGCCACTCTAGAGGGAAAGAAGGCTCATCATTTTCGTCAAGAAAAAAGGGGCGGGCCCCCTCGACAGCACGAACCTTAAAGAAGTAATTCTTGAAATCCTTAAAGGACTCATCATACATAGCAAAAACTTTGTGGCCCTGGGCGGACCTGAAGGAAACCCAAGAAGCCTTCTTTTTTGAAGAACCGCCAGGCTTGGCGGAAACAAACAAGTAAAGAAACAGAGTCTGGGAAGGTGTTACATCTATTTCACGGCAGAGAAGTTGAAAAATTTTAATAAAACCCCAGGAATTGGGGTGAAGCTGGGATGGAGCAATATTACACGACCACAACAGGTCGGTTTCAAAAGCAGTAAAAGGAAAAGTAACATTCAACTGGCTGAAAAAGTATTCATAAGCATAAAAGAAGGGACGCTCCCCCTCAATGGAAGTCGGAAAGCAAACCCTCTCATCAGAATCAGGAGCAACAAGCTCATAATCCCCTCGCAAGCATTGTTACCACAAATCCTATGACGCTTCCTCAGCTCTGTGCAAAATTCAGCATCCACAACGGAAACACACAACAAAACAAGGGAGTCCAGCCAATCGGACATCCCCTCGGAAACTCTGGAAGACATCTCTACAATGTTATTGCGAGAAGACATGAGGCCAACTAAATCCTACAAGTAAGAAAAGAAAATGAGGTTACTACAAACATCTCGGACAAAGGGGAAAACAACTCGGTCAATACTTCTGAGGTAATGAAAAGCAAGAAAAGGAAAAACCCCAAGACTCAAACCAAAAGTCTCGGGGAATCCTTTGGAGGCAGCAACATTGCAAGGTTTTCGGATCACATCCCAAGCATTTCTTAAAAAAGGATTCAAAACAACAAGCACTTTTCATCAAAGAAAAAACACGGCAAATCATTACAGAGCCTACCAAACAAAACATTCCCAAAGCAAAGCATGGGACCATTAAAGACGCAACCTTTTTCGAAAAAGGATCAGACAGGAAACAATCTCCAAAAAGTAAGAAATAGATACAAATCTTCTACCAATACCAAAAGCAACCAGAAAGCCTCAACAGAAATTCCAGAAAAACCACAAGAAAGAAGATAAGAAAAGCATATCACAGCAGCAAGTAAAAGATCACAAAAAGATCCAAACTTTCGAACATGCAAAACCAGAACATTCACCAAAATTAAAGACGAAGCCACGGAAAAAGCAAGAAAAGCTAGTACCAACCTGGAAAAGAGCAGCAAGCTTCAAAGAGGGAAGACGAAATCTGAAAATGCCTTCTCACGAAGAATGCGAACAAAAGTAAATGTCGCAGGAACCAATGCAAGATCCAAGCCCCAGAGAACACCAAATAACGCCGCAACGAAAGGAAAACAGAAGTACAGAAGCAGAGAGTGGAGAGAACTGAGGAAAGAAGTTACGAAAGAGCAAAGGAGAGAAACCGTTTTCAGGTTTTTCAAAATCCAAAGTAAAGAGCCTAGGAGAAAACGGGGCAATTAATGCTCAAAATTAAAAGCATTAAAACCTCGCACGTTCCCAAAAAAAAGTGCCGGTGTAAAAGCGCGCGTCTTCTAGAGGAAACGTTCTACATTCAAAGCTGATACAAAGGAATCGACAAAATGCTTGAGTTCGGCTTCACCAAAGAAGGACCGAAGTCAAGAACTCGGCCTCAAAAAAGAAGATCGAGCTCAAGCAGGGGCACTGTTCATACCCTGGGTCGAGCTGTCCGACCCGGGATGTTCTACAGACAAAGCGACTGACCTCTTCAGGTCAGGACAACCCGACCTCTTCTCAAAGATCTCGACCAAGTCACAGGAAAGCCCAAACAAAGGGCCCAAATAGAGGAACATGTTCCAAATCCAAAGGGCAGCCCAAGCCCATAGAGATAAAGGCGGTTCCCTTAAAGATGACCTCACTCAAAAGATAAGATAAGATAACTAACTTATCTTATCCACAGAAGGTCACATCTCACCATTATAAATACACTGGAGCACCCAGGTATAACTCATACTCTGATTCTACTCAATACCTGCTTAATACCCTTGCTAACGTAAGCATCGGAGTCCCTTGCAGGTACCCCCCACCCTCCGGGAACGAAGGATCAGCACCACTACCAAGTCCAACAAGTCGGACACATCAGCTCCGGCCACCGTACACTTACCGGACACGCCGGTTCCGACCAACACAGACGATCTCATCCAAGATTGGCCTACAGTTTCAAGTAACCCTCGGAACAGTAACTATGACAAATTGTATATCATTTTTAAGCCCCGAATGTTAGCTTTCCAACGCAACTAAAACTGCCTCATTTGGACCTCTGTAGCTTAAGTTATGATTGATTAAGTGCGAAGAGGTCAGGATTGACAACTTTGCGATTCCTTCATTTCTTCATGAGTTCTCCATTTTTACATGCTTTTTCTTCATTCCCTCAATCCAATCTTTGTCTTCTAAACCTGAAATCACTTAACAAACATATCAAGGCATCGAATGGAATCAAGGTGAATTAAATTTAGCTATTTTAAGACCTAAAAAGCATGTTTTCACACTTAAGCACAAATAAAGGAGAATTTACAAAACCATGCTATTTCATTGAATAAATGTGAGAAAAGTTGATAAAATCTCCTCAAATCAACACAAGATAAACGACAAAATTAGGGTTTATCAGCACTCTCCTTCATATTATTTTCGCCGCATTCTTCTCTGCGTGCAAGGTGGAAAGGCACACTCCTTCGATTTGTTCCTTCAGGAGAAAGTGGAAAGGCACACTCCTTCGATGTGGAAAGGCACTCTCCTTCGTTATGATCCTACTGGAGATGCGCAACCTAGAGACTAATGTTTTGGTTAGCTACCAGATGTGTCGGGTTCTGACAAAGTAACCGACACGTGAGCTCACGGCCAGTAGGATAGACATTCATCATATGCATTTTGTTTGTTTGTTTGCTATGTCTTATTTGGGATTGCCTAACTGAATATGTTATGATACTTGTGATAATTGCTACTTGCACTACTTGTCTCCTACCTGTGCTTGCCTTGTGTGTTTGTTTGTCTATGCGAATTATTGGAGATGGAGGTATGAAGGAAAGGAGGAAAGACTTAGAGTTATGGTTAAGTTAAGTTAGACTTAGATGTCCTAGAAGACCACCTTTTATGGCTTGCGTTTAATCCTTTTAAGCTTTATAATCAGAGTGTCGGCGTTCTAGGATTGCCTCTAGCATTCCCAGGACCTTATATATTATGTGTGTGGCACCATTACCATGCTGAGAACCTCTGATTCTCATTCCATACAATGTTGTGTTTTTCAGATGCAAGTCGAGCAGTTCCTCGTTTGGCGTTTGGACTTCTGAAGCGAAGTAGTCTCTGGGTTTGATTTTGGTGTACAGTTATATATATATATATATATATATATATATATATATATATATATATATATATGTACTTAATTTTCTCTCTGCATATCTTGCTTATTTTGTTTCCTCTTTGAGGTTAAGGAGAGCTAAGGTTTTGTTCATACCCTGGGTCGAGCTGTCCGACCCGGGATGTTCGACAGACAAAGTGACCGACCTCTTCAGGTCAGGACAACCCGACCTCTTTCTTAAGAGCTCGGCTAAGTCACCAGGAAAGCCCAAAGAAGGGCACAAATAGAGGAACACGCCCCAAATCCTAAGGCAGCCCAAGCCTACAGAGAGAAGGGCGGTTCCCTTGAAGATAAGATGACCTCACTTGAAGATAAAGATAAGATAAGATAACTAACTTATCTTATCCACAGAAGGTCACTCCTCACCATTATAAATACATTGGAGCACCCTGGTATAACTCATACTCTAATTCTACTCAATACCTGTTTAATACCCTTGCTAACTTAAGCATCGGTGTCCCTTATAGGTACCCCCCACCTTTCGATGACAAGGGATCAGTAGTATTCTCAATTTCACGGGTCAGACACACCAGCTCCGGCCGCTATACACCTGCCGGACACGTCGGCTCCGACCAGCACAGAAGATCTCGTCCAAGATCGACCTACAGTTTCAGGTAACCCTCGGAACAGGTTTTATCTCTATATTTTGGACATTTTGGGACATGTATATATGTATGTACGCATGTAAATATCCTCCGGCCAGCCTTAGCTTCGCAGGTAGAGTTAGGAACTTGTTATTTTGTACCTTTGATCCTCTGCTGTTATCTCTTGTACAATACGTTAGTGAACTTTAGCTTTCTTCTCACGCAAGTAATCCTTATTTCTGAGCGTTACTTTTTAATTTTGTGATTTCGCTTTACTTATTCTTCAAGACTCCTAGAATACTACATTATTTCAATTATTAACGTATTATATTTTATTTTAGATGTCGTAATATCAAACCACTTCTGTTTTACGACTTAAGCATAAAGCTCTATGTGGTAGAGTGTTACAATTTTTGATACCTATATTAAAATATTTCACACAACTCCTATTATGCTGCTATAATATATTTATTTATGCATCATATTAAAAACAATTTACCAAATTTTATTTTTAATAGTTGTGTTATCAATAGTGAGAGAGTGTCTTGAGACTTAAGCTGAAGGGATAAAGCTTCGCCGACTTTTGGTTTGAGCCCTAAAAATAAAAACATTTTTAAAATCATATATTGTTGTTAGTACAACAATTCGTCATACTGTGATTCGACCATGATAAGAAAAGCGCCAATTACACTATGCGTGACGAGTCAAGTCGAAAAGTACAGAGGTTGAAGTTTATTAGGGTAAAAGCATAGCGACCAAGATAAAGTAGAAGATGTGGGATTTTCGGCTTGGAGAACAAGGTTTATATTGGTCATCAAAATGAGATCATGGGTCACAAAAAGTTAAGGGAACTAGATCATGGGAAAGAGGAAAAAACATCAACAAATTAACATCATTACGAATAAATAGAAGACGTTTTGAAAAATAAAAAATTTTAAATCGAAACACTTCATAATTACACTAAAATTTTATAAAATGTAAGTCACATTGACGTTAAGAAAAATTACAGAATCTAAATATATATGAGTGTATAGAGTCAATTTTTTATTTATTTTTTTATTTTATTTTCTTTAAATATTTTGCATTCTTTTAATTTCTATTTGACTTTCACATTTCTTTAAAGATTTCATTTATTTTGTGTATTTCTCTTTGTTACAATTATTTACAATATTTGATATAATCTAGTATTAGTAATGTTTCATATCTTTTCAATTCAATTAACTTTTTAATATAAACACTTAGTAAACTTTGGACCGAGTTCCGAGTTTTAAACAAAGTGGTATTTATTCTACGAATTGAGATTTTGGTATAAATTTAATTTGATACCATGTCAAAATTGACAAAAATAAAACAAAATAATTGTAAATATATAAAATAAGAAAAATAAATAAAAAAGTAAAATATAATAGTATAATATTATTTAAATTAAAAATTATTTTAGTTAATAAAATTATTAAATTTGAATGACTTATTCAAAATTACAATATCAAAAAAATTAAAAGTTAAATTAAACTTTAACTATTTTATATTTAAGTATATAAATAAATGTCGGAGAATTCTCAAATAAAAGCATAGAAAATATTTTTGAATAAAATATTAAAACCAAACAATAGAAAGATCAGATGTAACTAAACTTTTATTAGTCCTTAACCAAAAAGCAGAAATGGTTAAACCAATACAATAGCTTAATCAATGAAAGTTCAGAAAAAATAAAAAAGGTCCCTGACCTTTTGCCCCACGGACATTTTTGTCCCTGAGCATTTGAAAATATTTTTAAATTCCCGACCTTCATAAATCTTGGATGGATGAGTCCCTCCGTCGAATTGCCTCTGCTAGACCCGCCGGAGAAGTTTGACGTGGCTCCCGTGCGGATGACGTGGAATGACTAGTTGACACCTGGACTGTTAACTGAAAAACTACTTTTCAAAATTGGACAAATAAGTCCCTGCACCACTAAACTACGTCGTTTTGCTTTCATCCCTAATCCTTAAATTGATTGTGTTTCTTTCTGGAGGCCAGTGGTGAGGAGCTCAACCTGCATCAACCATGGCTGCTAATGGAGCATCAGCAACGTCGAGAAGAAGCCGCAGGGGAGTAAGAGAAAAAAATTCTACTTCAAGCTCAGACCCTTGTGTTGTGCACGACGGAGACCTGAAGGACGATGTCGCCCCGAGATGCTTCTGTGGAGTTTATGCGATAATGTATATGTCGAGGACGATCAGCAACCCAAACAGAGTCTTCTTGGGTTGTCCATTCTATAAGGTAAGATAAAAAAAACCTAGGAATTTTGTTCTATTTGAATGGTGTGATATAGTACATTATTTTAGGAATTTTGATAAGGAAACCAACCGCATTGCAAGTTTTTTCTTTGGGTCGATGAGCATCTTGCTAGAATTGGAAGTAGTGGTTGCATCTTTAATAAAAGACCTCTGGTTGAGAAAGAGGCAGAAGTTGTTGAAAAGGAAGAGGGATTTCGTCATAGGATGGCTGTACTTGAGGAGAAGGTTACTGTGCTAGAGAAGAAAAAAACACATTAGCTTGTTGTGTTGTTATAATTGTATGTGCTGTTGTGGCTGCCTTTTATGTATTTAGTGACTGAGAAATGAATTTTAGAAAGTAGAGTAGAAAAATGTGTTGATCCAAGTTTTTGTTGTGTATTGAAACATGCTGTTTAGACAATTTATGTATTATATTATGTATCTAAATGCAATTAAAGTTATGATATTAGTAGGTTGTTGAAATTATGTTGTCAATATCTAAAGAAGCATTGAATGATTGAGGAAAGTAGGCATGAAAGTTGTACATATGAACACATAACATATATGGAAAGTTATGTAAACATGTTTGTGACAGTCAAATTTTTTAAAAGCTGTCCAAAAAGAACAAATCTGTTCAATTGTATAGTATTATGAAACTTAACATCACAAAAGTAAGCCTCAAACACCTAACAAGTTTGCAACAGTTTATAAAATCCTAAGAGCTTCTCCAAAAAACCTAATTCTCCCAAAAAAAATATTGTTGTCACAGTCAAGTTTCCTAAATGCTATTACAAGGCATAGTGGGATATCCAAGGTGTCATATTTCTTCATGTCTGGATTGATGGATGGTGGATTAGGAATGAATTTGAACAGTCTTGTTGTTACTGTGCTTGCTGCTGCCAATGTCTCCTTGGAAGCTGCTGTACTCGGTCTTGGCCTGACTTGAGATGGTTGTGGGCCATGTGGAGCACCTTGTGGTTGAAGCTGTGGTAGTGCAGGCTAACTTGGAGGTGGGAGTAAACTGGGACAAAGTGGGGTAGGTGGCCTGAATATCTTCCGTTTGGACCTGATTTTTGAAGTTTTTGGTTGAACTGTTTGGTGAGCTATAGATAGAACTTAAAGTGGAGGCCTAAATGGTGTACCTTTGGTTACACGACCTGGCTAGAGTTGGTCTGCCACGGGAGCTGGTGTTACAGGGCTTGGTGTTGCTGTTACAGCACTTGGATCCTGGTTGTGATACATAAGACAGTATTCATGAGACTTAGAATAAATAACAGTTTAAAGGGTCAACATTTCACAATAATATATAAAACTTACATCTGGAGCCTGGCTAGATGCAGCCTAGCTAGATGGAGCAGTTTGGGTGTTAGGGGCATCCTGTCCAATTAAGTTAACCAATGTTGATCATTACTATATAAATCCTCAAATATTGAACTAAATAGAGACATACACCAAATATCCAGATTACTAAGAATAAATACAATACTAACATCATCTTTTGGTGCTGACTGTGATAGTGGAAGGACAACTAGTGACTGACTTGTCCCACCTTTTTTGGACTTTTTGGTCTTAGGTTTTCAGTTGGGGTTAGATGGAGTACCCTTGCATGTCTTGTAATTATGTCCCTTTGAGCCACATTTACTGCAAGTTACCTTAAAGGATCTCTTCAGCTTGGCACCTTGCTGCATCATTGGTTCAGCCGTATCTTTTTGTCTGTTGTATACCTTTGATCTGTCTATTGGTCTCTTTATGATGGGAAGATCTGGTCTTGAATACTCACTCCGTGTCTAGAATTCCTGACTAGTCACCGGTTGAATAGAATGTGCATATGTCTTATGGATTGACTCCATGCATAACCATGGATGTACATATACTTCCAGTTGATCATGTCTTTTCCTGATTGCTGCTACTGCATGGATACAAGGCATGCCTAAAACAGACCAACATCATGCACTAGTTAACAGTAAACTAGATAATTCAGAACAATAAATCATATAATTCAAAACAGATTTAACAATTAATTAGAACTAACCAATCAGCTGCCACTTGTTGCATGAGCAGGTTTGCTTGATGAGATCCACATCCACCTTTGTATTCTTACGACTCACTTCAAATCTCTTACGTTCCTCATCACCTGTCCACTCTGCAAGCCACTTGTTGCTGGACATTATAAGACGATCCAGCCTCTTCTGCTGAACAGGTGCGAGCTTTCCAGAATAACTTTCTAGTAACTGCTTATGCTTGATCATCCTCCTCATCAGATAGAACCTAATTTCTTCACACATTGTGAGAATAGGCTTGCTTCTATAGTTTACTATCTTCGTGTTGAACACCTCACACATGTTATTTGTGAGGTTGTCCACTTTTGGTCCATGTGAGAAATAGGCCTTTATCTAAGTTGGTGGCTCAAATTTCAATAGATACTCCCATTCTCCCCGGTTAATTCGCTTGAGCTTTTCCATTTGTTCCTTAAATTCTGGTATGGTGGTGCATTTAGCACAATTCCAAACCACCTCCCGAATATAGAGGTCTTTAAAATAGTTGATAAATTTTTTTCAAATGTGCATCACACAATTTTGGTGATGGGCATTTAGCATAACTAACTTCAATGCAGGTAACAATCCCTACATAGCAATTGTATAATCATATTAAGTAACACATCAGTCATCATACATTTGCTACCCAGGAACATAGTATTAAAATTTGAATTTTTATGAAACCTAATTTAGATTTTAATTAATTATAATATATAATTAATTAAAAATTTTCATAAATATCTAAAATAATCGATACAAATTTATTTGATACGAGTTCAGAGAGTTTGTAAAAGAAAGGAATATACTAATAAAGATTGCATAGATTAAATTATTGTATAAGTTACATGAATGGAAGTACATGCTGCTATATATATATATATATATATATATATATATATGTATATATATATAACTGAACTCATCAAGAAGTCAACATATATAGCATATTATGATTGGTAACTAGCTAATTAATTTGCTTTGATTATAACTTTAACTCTTATCTCTATAATCTTCATTACGAGTATAACAAGTTATGCAGCAGTAGTACATTTATAGTAAGTACATTTTTACAAGTTATGCAACATTAACTTGCTTTGATTATAACTTTAACTCATATCTTTATAAATTTTTATACTTATGCAGCAGTAGTACATATATAGTAAATAAACCAGTACTAATTCATATCAAGTTATGCAGCAGTAATAGATTCATAGTAAGTAAAACAACAATAACTCATATTAGTTATACAGCTACTAAGAAATAACCTAGTATTCACAACACTCATCATTAAAGAATTACATAACACTATAGCAGGACATAAAATAGTTATCAAGTTTATCTTTTGTTGGTCGGACATAAAGTTTCAACTATGAGTCTGCACATCTCCCAAATCTTTTTGGAGCAGAGTCAAAAATCACTTCCAGGACTCCTTAGTTTTAGACTAGCTACTCCGTAAGCAACCACGTAAAATTGGTTATTTGCATCCTGAGCTACTACTGTGAGGAGTTGTCTACCATAATAAGTCTTCAGAAAACAGCCATCAAGATGTATCAATGGCCTACACCCACTCTTGAATCCCTGTTTGCATGCTTCTAAGCATATATATAGCTTATCAAAAACAAGGGAAGATTGAGGTATAGGAGTGACACACAACTTTGCCCTAGACCCTGGATTGCTTCTTAATATCTCAAACAAGTAATCTCTAACATTACTATACTGCTCCCTCTCATTACCCATGATTCTCTCTCTTGCCTCTCTAACTGCTCTGTAAACCATTTTTGGATGTGCAGTGAGTGAGAATTCTTCTCTGAGAAAGTCAATAACCTCACTTGTCCTCATATGAGGCTGTGTACTCATTCTCTTCTCAACCTTCAAGCTAATCCAATGTTGATCAGCCTCATTACTTCCCATGTCCCTTGCACATGTATGGTCATTTTTGTAAGTCTTCACCTGGTAACATTGCAGAGATTTGTTGTATGATAAATGAACCAGCCACGGACACTCATCATCCATGCATCCCACCCTCACTATCTCTTTGTCATTCTTAATCCACCTAAGCTCCCTACCCTCAGCAATGAATGAGTCTTTTACAACTTCCTTAAATCTCTCTATGGTGGCAAACCTAGTCCCTAACTCAAACCTCTCCTCTCCATGCTCATAATCATCATTAAACTCAGGAAATTTATGCTTGTTAGATTCATCATCTGATGAAATAAGTGTATGTAAATTCTCAGATTCATAATCATATACCGGGTCATCATCATCATCTTGGATCAGGCTCACATAGAACCTAACATGTTGGTCCCTGTTCGGTTCTGGGCCTTTGTTGGGCTGCACATTAGGATCAGGCCCAACATTCTTTCTGGTCTGCTCCTCATTGGGTCCATTACTCTGTCCCATCTTCTTCCACGTCTTCCTGTTTCTTTTAGTACCTATCTTCTTTGCATTTGTCTTCTTTGGAGACACAACTTTCTTCTTTCTCTTCATTACTCTCTGTCTTTTGCTACCTTTCTCATCAGCACTGGTATCATCATCATCATTATTACTTTCAAACCCGGGAGGTTGAGGTTTGTAGGGCTCATCCTCCGTACTCTCGTACCCATCATCAGACGACGAACTCTCATCATCTACCAAAACCTCTCCCTCATCAGGATTGTTACATTGCTTTCTAGCATCCTCCACAATCTTAGGTTTATCAACAGGGTGGTCAAAGTATACGTAAAACTTGTCTGTCTCTGTATTCTTCATTTTGTTCTCTCGCATTGCGTTAATCCTTGCATCCCCTATCAAAATATGCAGCCCAGACTCAATATCAGGACTCCTTGGATCATACCAATAAACTGTCTTGTATGATGGGTACCCCAACCCCTTGAATAGTGTGATCAAGTCTCCGAAATCAACGAAGTCCAGGTCCATTTTTGGAAACTTCTTCACCTTCCCATTTTTGTAAACCAGAGAGCGATTACTTTCTCTTACAAAATTACCTCCATGGTGGAACATAGGCACCACAAACACATCAACCATCTGAAAAAAAAAAAGAAAAACAAAAAACTGTAAACAATGATAAAGAATTACTCTTTTCACATATTAACAAGCAATGACCTTCAACATACAGAAACGAAAAATCACTCCAGAAGCTTTCTTTGCCCTAATGGTAATTCAATTTCAATTGAAAAATCCCAATACTTTTTTGACAACTTCTATCAACATGCACGATCAGTCCTTTCACAACATAGTTCATACTTGCATAAGTATTTAACCTCACAATCCGCTAACTAAGCAACAGAACAAACTTCTTACCTTCGGTGACGAAGACAGCAACTTAGACAATAATGGAGGCCTATTCAACGGTCACTGCACACGGCAAACGTCTCAGCCTTGGTAGTGATCTTTTTGGAGGGAGAAACAGAGTATGATGATCGTTGGTATCCTTAGGGTTTTATGTAATTCAGAAAGGGTGATATGGGTGTAATGGGTATTATAAGGAACTTTGTAAGGGATGAAAGCAAAACGACGTAGTTTAGTAGTACAGGGACTTATTTGTCCAATTTTGAAATGTAGCTTTCCAATCAGCAGTCCAGGTGTCAACCAGTCATGCCACGTCATTCGTACAGGAGCCACGTCAGACTTCTCCGGCAGGTCTGGTGGAGGCAATTCGATGGAGGGACTCATCCGTCCAAGATTTGTGAAAGTTAGGATTTAAAAGTATTTTTAAATGCTCATGAACCAAAATGTTCGCGGGACAAAAGGTCAGGGACTTATTTGTCCTTTTCTCAAAATAAAAAGTCCATTTTCTGGTTGCTTAGCTTGTTGGTTGTTGCTGGGTCACACGATGCTTCTTTCAAAAGGCATTTTCCTCCGCTTCATTAAGTATGCACCACTGGCAACTTTTGTTTGTTATAAACCGACGCTTCCTCCACCTACCCTCCTTCCTAAAAACCAAACACTAATCTTCTCTGCTCACACACAACACACAAAAATGGTCACCACCGCCCCACAAGAGAAGGAGGTAACACACGAGTTCCCCTTCTTCCGTGTCTTCAAAGACGGCACGGTGGAGGTCCTCCGTCCTCCACCGAAATTCCTTCCTCCCTCCGACGACCCCGCCACCGGTCTCCGCATCAAAGACACCGTCATTTCATCCGACCCTCCCGTCTCCGCTCGTCTCTTCCTCCCCAAAATAACCAACAATAACAAACTCCCTGTCTACCTCTTCTTCCATGGCAGCGGCTTCTGTGCCAGGTCCGCCTTCTCTCCAGAATACAGCAACCACGTCGCCGCCGTCGCCAACGAAGCCAAAGTCCTCGCGGTTTCCGTCGAGTATGGCAAGTTTCCAGCCCGACCACTGCCCGCGTGCTACGAAGACGCCTGGAGATCCTTCCAGTGGGTCACGTCGCACGCGGACGGAACAGGGACGGAGCCCTGGCTGAACGACCACGGCGACTTCCAGCGTCTCTTCGTCGCCGGAAGCAGCGCCGGCGGGAATATCACCCACACGCTGATTAGCCAAATCGGAAAAACAGGATCTCCGCCGGGAGTGAGGGTAGAGGGTGCGATTATGGTCCACCCTTTCTTTGGTGGACTAGGGGACGATGCGCAGTGGCTGTTCATGTGTAAGGATAACAAGGGGCCGGAGGATCCGAGGCTGAAGCCGGCGGAGGAGGATTTAAGGAGGCTTGGGTGTGAGAGGGTGTTGGTGTGTGTGGCGGAGAAGGATTCGTTGATGGTTGCCGGAAAGAACTACGTTGAGGCGTTGAAGAAGAGTGGTTGGGGTGGGAGTATTGAGCTTGTTATTCATTGGGGTATGACACATAGTCAACACGTTCACTTCCCAGATCAAGGGAATTCTCGTGAAGTTTTGCGAAAGTTTGCTTCTTTCATCCATCAACAACCATGAAGGTCATGAAACAAATTCTTGGTATGCTGCTACTAAATTACTCTTGATGCGTATCCTTCCTTTCTTTTTATCTTTTTTCTCTAAGTGAGTATAAGGCCAATAGGAGACTACTCACTAAAATGACTAAAATTGATGGTTTGTCTATCAAGAATCTATAAAAAGCTATATAATTTTCATTCATATGTTACCTGGTATATCTCATTCTTTAATTTTACCTATATTAAGTCATTGTAAAAATGTGTATCGTATGAATTACATGGTAAAAAATGAGTGTGTAGATCTAGTGGAGAAAATATAAAAGTGAGGATTCAGTTGCTCAACAGTATTAACTTTACTAGTAACTAAGACATTAATTCGATTTTGTGATTTAAAATTGTAAGACTAAGTTGATAATTAGATGGATCTAAAGAACTAATTTAAGTGTTATTTCTTTTTTTTTTTAATTTAAAAGAGTGAAACTAGAACCTGAAATTTTTAAGTGATAATTTAAGCGTTATTTCATGCACCAATTTTTTAAATAAATTATAAAAGTAAATTTATCGATTTAAAAATTAATTATTATATTTAAAATATATTTAAAATGAGTAATTTCTCAAATAATTTTGTTAAATTATTTCATCGTTTATTTAATTGTGTTTACATATATTTTATAAGAGTTTTGCTAACTTGTGTCCTAAAGATATAGATTAAGCACATATCATAATCATAAAAGAAATGTTTTATAGGATAACTAAATAAAACAAAATAAAAACTGAAATCTTACAGCATTAAACTAAAACACATGATCATCGCAATGATATAATGGAAGAAGAAAACTTGTTCTCTGATTAAATAATAGGGCAAGGATTAGATATTGATAAACTTTTTATTATAAATAATTGAGAAATAGTTTTAATTATAAAATAGGTTTTGCTATCGTATGCCCCTTAGAACATAAGTTAAGAAACATTAATTGTATTAATTTGTATCCACTAATTATAAATTTGTGTCATTTAGTAAGTAATTGACTTAATTAATATCACTTTTTTCATATTTTTATGACTAAATTAATTCTTAAAATTTTAATTAAATTATTAATTTTTTTTTCAAAATTGTTATGAGTACAATTTAATTTTTGACTCAAATATATAAATTTTTTATTTTTTATTTTTCTTTTATCACTACAACATAATATCTATATATTATGAGTATAATTTAATTTTTGATTCAAGCATAAGTATTTTTTTTAATCTTTCTCTTACGACGTACTACAACGTAATATCTATAATAGAGTAATTAAAAATAATAATTTTACAAAAATTGATATAAATATATTAAATTATCATCTAGGAAAAATCTTTTGAAAAACATTACTATAAAGATTTATTTTGTACAGATTATATTTTTGTGGTTGAAAATAGCTATACGTATGTATCATTTATCAATAAGTGTCACTAATATTATTAAATAATAATTTGTATGGTTTAAAATGAATATCTGTATTTTTTTGTATAAATTTACATCTTTATACTATAATTGACCAAATTCTTAATATTACATAAAAATAAATAAAGTCAGTGCAACATGATAACAAATAAGATTAGAGCTAAATGTAATTTAGTTAGAAAAATATAAAATAACAATAATTAGAAATATTACTTGATCTTTCAAATAGAGTATTGAATTTAAATTAATATCTTTTGGAGTGATTTTTTTTTTTTTGAGGGGTTGAAAAATATGAAAAGGTATCTAATTTGGCACTAATATTTTAGACGATAATTTTAAAAGAAAGTTTATACATATGTTTGAGTTAAAAATTAAATTGTATTAATAATTTTTTGGAAAATTTTTTTAATAATGTAACTAGAATTTTAAGAGTTAATTTAACCATAAAAAATAAGAAAAAATCTTATTAATTAAGTAAACCAAAAAATTATTAATTAATATAAAAATTCATAATTAATAGATATAATTAATATTTTTTAATCTAAACCTAATAACATAGGATAGCAAAATCTTTCTATAAACTCTTGGTAAATTTTTACAAAAATATTATTTGTATACTAAAATCAGCTATTAAAATTAATTATTAATATATTTATATATAAATATATATGTGGTTTAATTTATTTTCAATATATATTTATATTTTAATATGTATTTTATACTGATATCTGACTTTAGGCTTTGTTTGATATAGAAAAGAAAATAAAAAGAAAGAAAATAAGAGGAAAGAAGATAGAAGAAAAATTAGAGTTATTTTTATATTATTTAGATGAAGAGAAAATAGATAAAAAGAAAATAAAGAGAATTTTTTTTTTATTTGGATAGAAAAAAAAGTAAGAAAAAAAATCATAATAGTATAAAATTACATTAATATTCTTATCTTTATTATATATAAATTATAATTTATTAATGATAAGAGTAAATATGTAATTTTATTCATATTTATCACATTTCTCTTTATTTTTATCTCATTTGTAGAAAAAAAAATAATTTAATAAATTTCACACTAATTTTATTTTTTTTAATTTTTTTCTTATTCAAACAATAAAAATTTTATTTTTTCATCTATTTTTTTATTTTCTTTTCCATCAAATTTCCTTGTTAGTGACTGATGTTAATACAAAGCATTACTCAAAATTTTATGCTATTTATATCACGTGTTCAAAGAGGGCCGCACCAACCACCCCATCCACCAAACATTTGTAGCCAATTATAAATTGCCAAGTGTCTTGGAATCAATTGCCTCAAGAACTTTTGGATTCGCAAATCTAACTGTTCAATTGGGCTTTCAGCGTATCCTTACCGTTGTATCCTTAAAATTCATATTTGCATTTCTAGAAAGAAGAGCCAAGTTTTAAATTGCCTCAAGAAATCTTCGGACTCATAAATCTAACTTTTCTACAACTCTACTGGCTTTCAATGGGTGCTTGGCTTTCTGTTACATCCTTAAAATTCAAATTTGCATTTCTTGAAGGAAGAGCCAAGTTGTTTAGAGAATCTTTTGCTCCTCGAACGTGACGTGGCTTTTGGCAGATGTGTGGATGGATCCAATGAAATTGGATTTATTCTAATTTAGATTGACCTTAAATATTTATTGGATTTAATTTTATATTTGAATTCAACTTTAGAGTAGATAAAATTTTATCATATTCGGATAACAATTATATCAGATTTAAATTAAATAAAAATTAAATCTAAAATTATTAAAATTTATAATACAAAATAAAATAAAATTTTAAAATAAACAGTATAAATGACAACATCTAACCTAAAATAAACAAATATAAAACACATTTAAGAGTGAAAACTCCAGAATCTAAACACTAATAAGAATCTATAACTGTAATAAAAAATAACAACACTAATAAAAATCCAAGAAAATACATATTGTATTGTCATATACTCATAGCACAATTCATTAGCACTCCAAAATATAGAAAAGTGAGCAGGTTAGTCGTAAACAATAAAAAAAAAATTGGATTCTTAAAACCATGAAAAATACGTAACAACAATTCGAAGATATAAACTTAACAAAAAAGAGAAGAAGGAACAAAATAACCTAGGATTCTTATACCTGGTCGGGTCTAGGTAGTTCAATCTCTGTTCTAAATCTGATTAAGGGTGTGTGTGATTTTGCGTTAAAAGGAAAAAAAAGTATGTTTGAGTGCATTGAACGCTTCCTCTTTTTGTTTAGATACTTTTTTTTCTTTAAACGCCAACACGTGATTTTAGGTTTTTAATGTGTATTTATAAGAAGCTAGAAATTGTAACTTCTGCGTTTAGATAAACACGTTAGGATTGGATTTATTTTGTTTTATCAATTCTAACCTTTACTTTTTTGTTTGTAGTCCTTTTAGTATTCAAATATTTTAAATATATAATTATATTTTTTTATTAAATTTTTACTTTTGATTTTGTATAAAAAAATATTTTTGTTTGACTTTGTTAAAATTTGTAAGTGTAATTCTTGTATATTAATTTATTATTATAATTTTGTTATAATATAAATTATTGATCTCATTAAAAAGAATAAAATAAATAAAAAATTAATTATAACTAAGAATCAAGTCATGAATAATTAAAATTTATAGTTTAAAATAGTATTAAATAAAAGAGTATTGAGAGTATTAAAAAAATTATAAGTAATATAATTTAATAAAGTATATTTTGATATATATTTTTCATATATTATTTTTGCTTTTGATATAAAAATATATTTTGTCAATTTTTATATATTATTTTTATTTTAGTAACTAAATATTAATTTTATTATAAAATTAATTAATAATATTTATTTAAATAAATAAATTAAAATGATAGAATAATATAAAAAATTTATTTAATTTGATGTCTATTTTAATAATTTTTTATCTAAAAGTAATTTTGAGTAGTGTAATCCAAACAATATTTACTTTACTATAATCCATTTTGATAGAAGATTACCAAACATAAATCATTTTAACACAAACTCATTTTTTATCAAAATCAAATTTACAAAATTAATTTTATACAAACTCCTGTTTATAAACTGAAATTCAAACACACACTAAATTGGTTTACTGAGATGGAATTTTTGTTTTGGGATTTAATCGGATTGTTTTGAACGGAAACAAAACTTCTCTAAATTCTTTAAATTCAGACCAAGTCTTTGTATCGGATCAGATCATGTACACCTTTTTTTTTTGTTGCCAAACCAATTTAGACATTGACTTTTACGTTCTTATATTTTGAGATATTAAATTAAATAATATATCAATAACTTATTTTAATTAATTTTTAAAATATTATTTTGCACATTTAAGAAATTATTATTAAATTTAAACAAACGTATTATTTCTGTAATTTTACTTTGTTGTTTGTATACTTTTTGTATTCTTAAATTTAGTATGTGCGTAAGTATAATTTAATTTTGATTTTCAAATAAATTTATTATTAAAACATATATTTAGCAATCTTATTGTTAAAATTTAAATTTAAATACTCTTCAATCAAGTAGATTTTGTATTTTATTGTAATTATTTTATAATACCAATACTAAATACTTATTCTAAAATTTTTTAATAAAAATAATTTTTTATTAAATTTATATAATTTTTTAAATGGTATTAATACTGCTTTACATAAATTGAAAAATAATATAATTTTACTTAAAGTAAATATGATTATTAATTGTATACTTTTTGGAAATTACATAATATAAAATTTTTTATTTTTTAAACCATAAAATAATATTTATTTTTTAACATATTTCATTTTATTCTGAAAGGTAAATTACAAAAGTTATATAAAGAATAATAGAAATTATGTCAATTTAAAAAATTTTGCATTCCAATGTAATTTTGGCTAACATAGTGTAACACCCTACCACACAAAACCTTATGCTTAAGTCATAAAATAGAGGTGATGAGGTATTACGACATCTAAAAATAAAATTTAGTATATATAGTAGTACGAAAAATATTTATAATTAGGAGTCTTTGACGAAAAAGGAGTAACACAAAATCGTAAATTGAAAAGTACAACACTTCGATCGATAACGTAACGAAACAGATAAAGAATAAGCCAACATGAGTATATATACAAGAGAGTGCCAAAAATACGAATATCAAAACTCAAGACCCAATTTGCAAAGATAACCGATCCGAGTATATATATATATATATATATATATATATATATATATAAAAGAAACCCAAAAGACAAGTTACAGAACCTGTTCTCCAACAGTACATATGAACTCCTGAAAGAGTACGATTAAAAACGTGTATGGATGAATTTTCAAAAAAAATTAAAAGTCTAATATTTATAAAAGTATATTTGGAATAAAATATTTTTCAATTGATTTGATTTGAAATGAATTAAGTTAAAAATAAATTTATTTAAAATTAATTATGTAAAACAAGAATTGATATAAAAAATTGTTATAATATTTTAATTTTATATTTTGACTATTTATTTAACACACTTTTTAAGTTTTTATGAATACCACCAATAAATCGTAGTTGACTAAGGTCACTTGGGGGTAGGTCGGGGCTCTCAAGTGCAAGCTGGTGCTTGGCTGGGACTACTTGATGTATGACGAGAGCTAAACACTAATTTAAAATATTCACAAATTTAAAATTTAAGATTCGTTGTAGATATAATTTTTAATTAAAATTCAGTGTTCTTCAAAGTTTAGTAAAAGTGTTACAAAATAATAATCCGAAGTTTAATTCCAAAGCATTCTTCTTAAAAATCACAATCAAGTGTATATTATTGCCTATGAAAATGAGTTTGATCGTAATAAACAAAAATTTAAATAGTAAGAACTTAAAAGAGCAAACAATAAGTAAATATCAAAAAGGAATTAAACTAGGAGCAAGTAAGAAATAACTAAGAATAAAAAAGATTTTGGCAAGGATTAAGAGTTAAAGATCACTATCCTTATTACTAATCACAATATGATAATTACAAAAAACAAATTTAATTTGTCAATTTCTACGAATTAAAGAAAGCCAATTAGGCTTAATTAATCCTAATCTATAAGTCCTAACTAACTTACTAATTGAATTAGTAAAAGATTAGTGTCAATTGAAACAAGATTAGTTAGTATCTCTAAATTATCAATCAACTTGGACATTAGCAACTCAAGATCGCCCAAATTTTCAACCCAAGCCAAGAATGAAAAAATATATTCTACGACTAAGAGAAACATTTCATCAAACATTTGGTATGCATAAACATAAAGTATATAAATTGTAAGAATTAGTAAAAACTACTACTATCAAATGCAAGAAAGCAAAAACAACATCTCAAATAAACAACAACAAAATATAAAACATCAAATTGCATTAATAAAAAATTAAAAATTCAACAATGGTTCATAAACTAAAATATAGCAAAAATAAAAAAACTAACAAGAAAATCCTAACAAACTAAGATAATATGAACAAAAAAATATAAATAAAACTAAGTTAAAATAAGATTAAAAACTAAAACAAGAGAGAATTAAAATAAAAATCCTAAAAATTCTATAGAGAAGATGGAGCTTCTCTCTCTATAATTCACTGAAACATGCTAAAAACTAAACTTAAGACTATTTGGTGTCTTCTCCCCCCAATCTTTGCTTCAAATGCTTCAGAAATGAGTTGGATTGCATCCAAAATGAGCTAAAAATCCCAAGTTACGTGCCATTTTAAGTGAGGCACAATGGCACATGTTGGGTTTGGTGCTACACATCTTTGTAATTTTTTCAATTCTTCATTTTTTCATGAAATCTTCACTTTTATATGCTTTTCTTCTATCCTTTCAAGTCATTCTTGCCTTCTAAACCTTAAACAACTTAAACAAACATATCAAGACATTGAATGGACTAAAAGTAAAATTAATTTGATAATTTTAAAGGTCTAAAAATCATGTTTCAATCAATTAAGTATAATTAGGAGAAAATTCACAAAAGTATGTATGTTTAAGAAATAAGTACAAGTTAAGTTGATAAATTTCACTCTTTCCAATTCAAAATTATAAAATATGAATTTATCAACTCCCCCACACTTGGACAAAAATATATCTTCATGCAAAACATTAAGAAAGACAAGATTAAGAGATGACAACACTTATTAAGTGTAAGCTACATAACACTAATCAATTACTCTATCTAATCCGACCAGCTTCTATCTATTTAGTCAAAATGAATCAATTTTTAAGAATATATGTGAGCATAGAAAGCCAAAAGTAATATGTCAATCAATTTAATGCCAAAAATCAATTTAAGTTCTAAAAGATTACAAACATGCAAGATAAGATTTTCATGATAGATGTAACATAGAATTAAGTAATTGACACCGGATATGCCATAAACGGAGCAGGCTGTCCCGTCTCACCAACTAAAGCGGATTCAAAATTCTAACCCATCCCGCTTTATGGCAGATTGGTGGACCGGCGGACTAATCTGTTTGACTCTGTTTTTTTAAATAAAATTAATTAAAATTAACCAAAAAATAATAATTAAAAAATTAAATACAAATAAACAATAATCAAATTATAATATAATTTGTTTTACTATTTTTTTAATTTTTAACATCAATAAAATTGTTCAAAATAATATTTGTCAATAGAACCATCTTTATTTTAAAAAATAAGTCACATAATTTGAACATATATACGAAATTGTAAAATAAAATAAATAAAGTTAATAACTAAAAGAAAAATAAAAAATAAAAAAGTATTCGAAAATTATATAATTATTAATTTTGTAGTAGTAATCACTTTTTTATTTAATAAAAAAAGAAAAATAAAAATTTTTGGACCGGCGGGCCGGCCCGGCCCGCCCTGACAAAACCCATAAATTTGGCGGTGTGGGTTTGACGATTTTTTTAATTTGACGGGTTTCAAATTCTAGTCCGACCTGCCTTTTTTAGTGGGTTCGATGGGTCGGCCCGACGGGTTTAACCAGTTTTGCCACCCCTAAACACATGTGAATCAAACAAGATGCGTACATTCTAAGATAAGGAATCATACAATACAAGAAAGTTGCTAGATACCATCAGATTTAGCATCGATATAAACCTCACTGGTGGCAGATTTTATCGTTTGCCATTAATTACCGTCGAAAATTTTCTGTCAATAATTTTACTGTCGGATTTGTCCCTCAGTAAATCTTCTAGTAAACTTAAATTTTAGTTTTTTTAAAAAAATAATTTGATTTAATCCGATCAAATTTCAAATAACAATTTTAACAACAAGAAATAAGTCTCAATACAAATATAAGTCTTACAATGCTAAAAAATCACTCATTAATCATTATACTCATCATTTCAATGTTGTAAAAAATCACTCATTAATCATTATACTCATCATTAATCATTATAGCTAGTTTAAAATAAAGAAGAATCTCAAAATACAACAAAAGACAATCATACACAGCAGTGCCAATCTTTTCACTTGAGATCAAGCAACTTAGCGTGAGGTAGTTTGGTGTCTTTAGGTTCACACACAAGCTCTGTATCCTTGGCAAGAAGGAGTATCTTCAGCAATTGAGTCTTTTACCTTACGGTTCTAACTCTACACGAGAAAATGAAATTATCACTTACAATGGAGCAATCAGTTATCTACAATGAAAAATCACAAGCATGGATAGGAGATTAATTGGTCACATCACCCTGCAAAGAAACAAATCTCAATGTAAAGAAAATAATTAAAATTAATTGAATATATTTTAATCCCGAACAACTAGATTAGAAAGGAAGAAACTAAACTAAAAAACTATAAAAACAAATCAAACTTAATGAATGAAGAATTAAGACAATGTGAGAAACAAGAATCAAGAACAATTTTTAATTTAACTTAATGAGTAAATATTGAATAGAGATGAAAATAATTTAAATAAACCTTGCTAGTTGTTACCTTTGATGTAAATAATGTTAGAATGAGATATAAGCCACATTTGGTAATTTTTCATAATCTAGTTTAATTAATTTGTGTTAAATGCAAGAATCAAGAACAGAACGCTAGAATTAGTTACACTCCTAGGAATTAGAATTAAATATTATCTTTTAAAGTGTAACACACTCTTTTGCTTATAACTTGAGCTATGGTGCTCCAATTTGCGTCCCATTTGCGGTTACGCAAAGCTCTCGCTGAGCCTCTCAATTATAGATAGTAATTGTAGGTAAGAAATTGAAATTTCCACTCCATTCCTCAGCCCTAATAATTTCAAAAATATAGGTTGTGATTTTGAGTAGATTTTTATGTTTTGGTTGTTTAGGTGCCATCCAATAGTGGGTTATTGTTGGTTTGTGGCCCAAACACCATTGGAAAAGATAAGATTTCTCTTTACCCTTGTGGATTTGTGAATTTGATGAACTCTAGGTGTTAATTGTGGTAATATTGGTATGTATAGCTTGAAATTGTGTTTTTGGAGTTGATTGGGAGCATTGGAAGTGGTGTTGGTGGTTACAAGCTTATTGGATTCAAGATTTGGTAAATTTGTGTATATTGGACCATAGGATAGGATTGAATAAATGGTAAGTTGAATAAATGGCATGGTTGAGATATGATTATGGTAGAATGTTAATATGATGATGATAAATGATGATTGTATGTATGGAATATTATTGATGAATAAGGTTGTTGACGTTTGATTGAGGAATTGGTGAATTGAATGATAAATTAGGTGTGGAAATGATAGAAAAAAATAGAATGGTAAGTGATGAAATATATGGATGTGATTGTGGGTGTTGAATGGTGAGTATTGACATGATTTAGAATGCATATGAGTTGGTTTGGTTTTGGAAGTTTTGGAAACTAGATAATTTGTAAAATCTTACTTTTACTGAACTTTGGTGGATCATAACTTGAGCCTTAAACCTTGAAATTTAGTGATCTTTATTTTAACTTAAATATAATTTTAAGAGCTTTAAAATGATATAAATTTTGAGGAAAATGGAGTTTTGTAGAGGAAGTTATGAACGTTTGAACTTCGGTGCAAAAATCTGAATATTCTGCAGCTTTAAACTTTTCTAAGTTTGGTAAGGGTTGTGTACACGACACAGTGCACGCGACGCGGGCATTCTTCACTATATGGAAGTCTCGCGTACGCAGCACTGCACGCGTACATGGAAGTCCAAATTTTACCTTTGCGTATGCAAATTTTTACACGCGACACGAGCATTCCATTCGGGTTGGAACACTTGCACACATGAGCAGGGTGCCGCATACGTGGACACCCAAAATTTCAAGGCATGCTTACATGGTACAAGGTTTCGTGTATGCGAGACCCCTGTTTTGCTAAAAATGTGTTTTTCTTCACTTTGAAGGATTCTTTAGCTTTTCAAACTTCTTTAACTTCTCATTAAGACTTGTGCCTAGTAATTAGGCCCTAAGACTAATATAGATGGGTTTATGATTTGAGATTAGTGAATTTATATATGGGTTTAGAAGACGGTGATTTAGGCTTGAGAAGTTATGTGGATGGAATAGCTGGAGTGTCTGGGCAGAGTGTTGAGGTGACCATGACTTGAGAAACATGAATGATTATGTCTAATAAGATGAGTATAAGCAGATTTGTGCTATGAGCAATGATATCTGAGATTGAGTATATGATTGTGATATGAATTATTCTCTGTCACAAGGGCTGTGACAATCTCCCACTTACATTCAGATGTGGGGACTGTAGTAGTCTCCCGCTCATGTGAGATGCATTGAATTGGTAAGTCTCTATGCGTCTCGGGCAAGGGCTGTGACAATCTCCCACTTGTCGAGGTAGCGGTGCCGGCGTAAGGGATGAGGTAGTTTCCCGCCTTCGTTGAGATGTAAGGGTCAAAGCTGGGCTCACCACTCACATTTCTCTCTGGTTGTAAGGTGGTAGGGCACTATCCCACAGAATCATACAGCATCTAGAGGAAGGTGGTTGGGCACTCTCCCGCAAAATGTTACCCTCTGATGGAGAAGGTGGTATGACACTCATCCCTCAGAATTATTCGTCCTGAGTATGCGCAACGGAGAGACTAATCCAGTAGTTGCCGACCGAATTTTGTGTCAGGATTGGCACTATAACCGACAAGTGATATCATGAGCCAAATATGATAGACATTCATCATGTGCATCTTCTACATGCTTGCTTGCTTTGATTACTTCAGTTATGCCTATTTGAATAACATGCCTAAATGCTAGTTGATTTACCTGCCATATATGTATACTACTTGTGTTTTACTTGCTTGCATCATCTGTGATTGACTGGTGCTGAGGAGGTTAGGTAGGCGGTGGCGATGGGATCGCGTGAAGGGTAGGTTGGTGAAGGTTGTGGGATATAGCAATGTGATTTGGTATTAGTTAGAAATCCCCTAAGTTTAGATTACCCTGTTTGCGGTTTAAGTTAATTATTTGTTTTAAGCTTGATATTATGTATTGATGTGAAGTTCTTGGATTGCCTTTGGCGTCCCGGAACCTTATATCTTATATTTTGGGTATTGTTACCATACTAAGAACCTCCGATTATCATACCATATATTATTGTTGTTTTTCAGTTGCAGGTCGTAATCCACCTCGGTGAGTTGCGAGATGGGGACGGAGCGGAGGATCTTTTATCATCTTTTGTACTTTTGGATACTTTGTTATAGTACTCTCACTTTTGTACTTTATACTTTGTTGCCTTAGAGGCTAAACTTGAGAGACAGGATACATATTCTGTTTTAAATCAAAAACTCTGTCATGTTTGTATTTAACTATTCGGCCTAAACTCCGTGGTCTACAGTTGGTATCCTTTTGACTATCATACTTATATATATATATGTGTATGTATCTATCTTGATTATTATTGTACTACGTCATATTGTGTTTTTACGCCTGTAGTTATTGTGTGTGAACGTTTCGAGTTTTGTAATTGTGCTTCATGCGACTTTGAGCTTTTACTCTTTCATCGGGCTTCTAGGATTATTATTTCTTTCTATATATATAGTATGGTATGAGCTTTAGAACTATCATGGCACTTTGTTATCCTTCACTTCATAGATAGGGGTAAGGCTTAGGGGAATAGGGTGTTACACAAATTATAGCTCAAAAACAGGATTTGAAAAGCGCAAAAATGTACTAACGAAGCTTCTAACTTAAAGCACAAGAAACAAATACAATATAACAAAATATCATAGTATAATATCAACTGAAACCCTTAGGTTATTTCCCATGTCTTCATACTCAAATTTAAGCCCAAAAGTCTTAAAATGGTGTTATAAAAGCTTACAATCTTGTTGGGAAGGTGAGATAGTTGAAAACAAAATTGAAATTTGAGAAACAGGGCGTGTGCATACGCACAGGGGTGTGCGTGCGCATGCCCAGATGAAATTTTTAAAAGTGTGTGTACGCATAGGTACAAAAGTTCTCAATGTCTGTTTGCTCGCACAACCTGTGCTAGCGCCCTCAACAGACTGACCTTCCCAACGTGTGCGTGCGCATAGGGATGTGCGTACGCATAGGTTGTAAATCCTCATTGGGTATGTGCGCGCACAAGCTGTGCTAGCACTGTAAACAGATTGCCTGCCTCTGTGTGTGCGTACGTACATACCAGAAATCACAAAATTCTGCAACTTTGCAGAATTTTAGATTTTTACACCAATCTTTGAATGATCATAACTTCCTTTACAAAAACCCAATTCTTACAAACTTTATATCAATTTGAAGGGTTTACACTTTAATTTCAAAAAAATTTGAATCAATTTTGAAACTTGAGGCATAAGTTATGACCAAAACAATACCAAACTCCCATTTACAACACAATCTACCCTCTTGGGTCATAATTCACCATTTTCATCCATCAAACATCAATTATATGACACTAAAGTCAATTCTCTGCCAACATATTCATCAATCCTCATTTTATCACTATTAATTCTTTTCATCAATCTCATTCATGCTTTATATCAATATGCACAATATACAAACATTCTAGTAATCAAATATCATACCTTAACATCAATATTCCTCAACATAACAATACCTATTCAACATACATCATCAATCAACCATCATCAACAACCACATAAATCCAACCTATCCTATAGGTCACTAGCCTAAGTGTCCATGAATATTATATACTACATTGAGAAAACCAAAACGATACCTTGGCCGATTCCCAATATGCCAAAACTCAAAAATTGAGCACAAGCAAGCTTTCAACCACAATCCAAGCCTCCAATGTAACTCCAACATGCACCAATAATCACCAAAGGCCTCCAAACTCACAATAATCAAGCTATATATACATAAACCATCACAAATCAACCTAGGGCTCAATTTAAACAAAATCTCACAAGGGTTTCAAGAGCTCT
The DNA here is from genome assembly GCF_003086295.3 of Arachis hypogaea. Classification (NCBI taxonomy): domain Eukaryota; kingdom Viridiplantae; phylum Streptophyta; class Magnoliopsida; order Fabales; family Fabaceae; genus Arachis; species Arachis hypogaea. The sequence continues at coordinate 35,881,302 of NC_092045.1, read as the reverse complement.
TACCTTGTCCAACAATTTTGGTAGCCAATATCCAAGGCTAAGCAAGAGTTAGAGTGAACCTAAACACCTAAAATCACAAAATCTCACTTAACCAAAAACCCTAGGATTCGAAATTTTGGAGAGAAGAATAGAAAAAATTTTGTGGTTACCTCCACAGTTTCTTGTATGGGTCCTGTAGAGCTCTTCATGAGGAACACATAGCCACAAACAGAGCGGCGATTGGAGCTCTATAGCTTAAGATATGAGCTTGAGAAGAAGATGGTGAATAGTGTTCATGGGGTTTCTGTTCTCCTTCGCTTCTCAGCTGGTGGTGTGTGTTTTAATGGCTAATGGGTTCATTAATGAACCTCTTATATGTTGGGCTTGGGCCCAGTCCAACCCGTTAGCGTTTTTAGTCCGTTCGGCCCAAATGGGGACCAAACCTTTAAAATTAATGCCCTGTTTTCGACTTCTAATATTTTTCTAAGGTTTTTGACTGTTTTCACTTTTTCTTGCGTAGTACTGAGCAGACTTGAACCGGTTGAACTGATTCAACTGTCAGTTTGCGATTTTTCTCGGTTTTTCGCAGAAAACACATTTTCTGACTCAGAAAAACCTATTGAGTCCAAAAATCACATTTAAATACTCAACTTATCATTCTAAATTTTTGGACTCTATTTTGGACAATATTAATTACTTAATTAAACGATTAATTAAGTTTGGTTCTTACAAAATACGGATCGAAGAAGAAATATTAGTACTTTTATTAACTCATAGGACTCAGCAGGGCTCCTCCCCTCAACCTAGGAGGTTTAGAAACTCATAATGAAAGTAAAATACAAGGTAAAACGAAAATAGGGCTGAATGATATGAGTGATGTCTAATGATTATGTTAAAATAACTTTAAATACTAAACAGATGACTAGTAAGGGTAAAATAGTCTATTTAGTGCTAAAATCCATTTCTGGGGGCCCACTTGGTGAGTGTTTGGGCTAAGCTTTGATGAGATCCACGTGCTATGAGGTCTCTTGGGTGTGAAACACCAGATAGGGGGTCTCCTTTGGGTGTTTGTACATTGATCTCTGGTCTTTGAGCACTGGATGCCTGGAAGGGGGCAGGAAGCTAGTGTTGGACGCCAGGTTTGGGCCTTCTACTCCGAAGTAAAGTATAAACTATTATATATTGCTGGAAAGCTCTGGAAGTAAGCTTTCCATAGACATGAAGAGCGCTCCATTAAGACTTCTGTAGCTCCAGAAAATCTCTTCCGAATGTAGGTAGGTCAAATATGGACAGCATCTGCAGTGCTTTCTCTGTCTCTAAATCAGACTTCTGCTCCAGCTCCTCAATTTCAACTAGAAAATACCTGAAATTGTACAAAAACACAAAAACTCATAGTAGAATCCAAAAATGTGAATTTAACACTAAAACCTATAAAAACTCAATAAAAACTAAATAAAAACTAATAAAAACTATATGAAAGTGATGCCAAAAAGTGTATAAAATATCCGCTCATCACAACACCAAACTTAAACCGTTGGTTGTCCCCAAGCAACTAAAAACACAGTAGGATAAAAAGAAAATTAAGATACAATAAATTTCTAAGTTTCAAATGAAGCTTAGTTACAATTAGATGAGCCGGAGTTAGTAGCCTTTTGCTTCTGAATAGTTTTGGCATCTCACTATCCATTGAAACTCAGAGATGTTGGCATCCTTAGGAATTTAGAATCCAGATGATATTATTGAATCTCCTAGTTAAGCTTATTTTGATTCTTGAACACAACTTTCAGAGTCTTGGCCGTGACCCTAAGCACTCTGTTTTCCAGTATTACCACCGGATATATTCATGCCAAAGACACTTTAACTGGGTAAACCTTTTCAGATTATGACTCAGCTTTGCTAGAGTCTCTAGATAGAGATGTACAGAGTTCTTAAGAACACTCTTTTTGCTTTGGACCACGACTTTAACCGCTCAGTCTCAAGCTTTTCACTTGACACCTTCACGCCACAAGCACATGGTTAGGGACAACTTTGTTTAAGCCGCTTAGGCCAGGATTTTATTCCTTTGGGCCTTCCTAACCACTGATGCTCAAAGTTTTGGGCCCTTTTACCCTTGCCTTTTGGTTTAATGGGTTAATGGCTTTTTCAATCTGCCCTCCTTTTCTTACATTTTTGGGCAGTAATGGATTTTTCTACTTTTCATTTTTTCTTTTTCCTTTTCACCATTTTTTATTTTTTTCGCATGGATAATCATTTTTTTCTTTTGCAACATGCATTTTCTTTTTTTTTGCTACTTTTTCTTGCTTCAAGAATCAATTTTTAGATTTTTCAGATTATCAATAATATTTTTCCTTTTTCCTTATTCTTTCAAGATCCAACATTCTAAAATTCCAACTTCAAATATGCATTGTTTAATCATGCATTCAGAAAGAAAAAGAAAATGACACCACATCAACATAATTAAACTAATCTTAAATTTGAAATTCATGCATCTCTCAATTCTTTTCAATAAAATTTGTTATTTAAGCAAGGTGAGAGATATATGGAGCATTTTACAACTTTAAGACATCAATGCAAATGATCATGCAACTAGAACAAGAGAACATATAAATAAATAGAAAGAAAACAGAAAAATAACAGAAAAGTAGTAAAAGAGAACGAATGCACCTGAATGATGGTGGCTAGTGCTCCTCCTTGAGGATCCCTGTAGTGCCTGATATCTTTAATGTCACTCCTTTGTCTTTGTTAAGGATGCTGCATAGGCTCGTGTGCATGCTTTCTGGTTTGCTCCATCCTCTTCTTCTATACATAAGAGTGGTAGAAGTCACAAAGCAAGGCTTTTGCAACACCAAACTTAAGAGTTTTGCTCGTCCTCAAATAGTAAATAAAGCAGAAAATAAAGACAGAGTTACTCATGTAATTCAATGAATGGAATTTCAGATAAATGTCTGGAGATGCTTGTCCATGTTGGATCTCGAATTTCCTACTGCCTTCCTTCAATCCTTCTTATTCCTTTCCATGGCAAGCTGTATGTAGGGCATCACCGTTGTCAATGGCTACATCCCATCCTCTCAGTGAAAAAGGTCCAAATGCTCTATCACAGCACGAATAATCATCTGTCGGTTCTCGATCATGTTGGAATAGAATCCCTTGATTCTTTTGCGTTTGTCATCACGCCCAACAATCGCGAGTTTGAAGCTCGTCACAGTCATTCAATCCCTGAATCCTACTCGGAATACCACAGACAAGGTTTAGACTTTCCGAATTCTCATGAATGCCGCCATCAATCTAGCTTATACCACGAAGATTCTGATTAAGGAATCCAAGAGATATGCGCCCGGTCTAAGGTAGAACGGAAGTGGTTGTCAGTCACGCGTTCAAAGGTGAGAATGATGATGAGTGTCACGAATCATCACATTCATCATGTTGAAGTGCAACGAATATCTTAGAATAAGAACAAGCGGAATTGAATAGAAAATAGTAGTAATTGCATTGAAACTTGAGGTACAGCAGAGCTCCACACCCTTAATCTATGGTGTGTAGAAACTCCACTGTTGAAAATACATAAGTGATGAAGGTTCAGGCATGGCCGAATGGCCAGCCCCCAAACGTGATCAATAGTCTCCTAAGATGAATAATAAAATGAAACTGAGACCAAAGATGTAATGTGATCAAAAGACAACTAGTACAATAGTAAAATGTCATATTTATACTAAACTAGCTACTAGGATTTACAAAAGTAAGTAATTGATGTATAAATCCACTTCCGGGGCCCACTTGGAGTGTGCTTGGGCTGAGCTTGATCTATCCACGAGCTGAGGCTTCTCTTGGAGTTGAACCCCAAGTTGTAACGTGTTTTGGGCGTTCAACTCTGGTTCGTGACGTGTTTCTGGCGTTTGACTCCAGAATGCAGCATGGAACTGGCGTTGAGCGCTAGTTTACGTCGTCTAATTACAAACAAAATATGGACTATTATATATTTCTGGAAAGCTCTGGATGTCTACTTTCCAACGCCATTCAGAGCGCGCCATTTAGAGTTCAGTAGCTCCAGAAAAGCCATTTTGAGTGCAGGGAGGTCAGATTCCAACACCATCAGCAGTCCTTTGTCAGCCTCCTATCAGAGTTTTGCTCAGGTCCCTCAATTTCAGCCAGAAAATACCTAAAATCACAGAAAAACACACAAACTCATAGTAAAGTCAAGAAATGTGAACTTAGCATAAAAAATAATGAAAACATCCCTAAAAGTAACTAGATCATACTAAAAACTACCTAAAAACAATGCCAAAAAGCGTATAAATTATCCGCTCATCACAACACCAAACTTAAATTGTTGCTTGTCCCTAAGCAACTGAAAATTAATTAGGATAAAAAGAAGAGAATATACTATAAATCCCAAAACATCAGTGAATATTAATTCTAATTAGATGAGCGGGACTTGTAGCTTTTTGCTTCTGAACAGTTTTGGCATCTCACTTTTTCCTTTGAAGTTTAGAATGATTGGTTTCTATAGGAACTTAGAATTTCAGATAGTGTTATTTATTCTCCTAGTTATGTTTGTTGATTCTTGAACACAGCTACTTTTATGAGTATTGGCCGTGGCCCTAAGCATTTTGTTTTCCAGTATTACCACCGGATACATAAATGCCACAGACACATGACTGGGTGAACCTTTTCAGATTGTGACTCAGCTTTGCTAGAGTTCCCAGTTAGAGGTGTCTAGAGCTCTTAAGCACACTCTTTTTGCTTTAGATTACGACTTTAACCACTCAGTCTCAAGCTTCTCACTTGGACCTGCATGCCACAAGTACATGGTTAGGGACAACTTGATTTAGCCGCTTAGGCCATGATTTTATTTCCTTGGGCCCTCCTTTCCACTGATGCTCAAAGCCTTGGATCCTTTTTACCCTTGCCTTTTGGTTTTAAGGGCTATTGGCTTTTTCTACTTGCTTTTTCTTTTTCTTTCTCTTCTTTTTTTTTTTCTGCAAGCTTTAGTTTTTCACTGCTTTTTCTTACTTCAAGAATCAATTTCATGATTTTTCAGATCATCAATAACATTTCTCTTTGTTCATCATTCTTTCAAGAGCCAACAACTTTAACATTCATAAACAACAAGATAAAATATATGCACTGTTTAAGCATTCATTCAGAAAATAAAAAGTATTGTCACCACATCAATGTAATTAAACCAAATTCAAGGATAATTTTGAAATTCATGTACTTCTTGTTCTTTTGAATTAGAAACATTTTTCATTTAAGAGAGGTGAAGGATGTATGGAATTATTTATAGCCTTAAGACATAGTTACTGAATACTAATGATAATGAGGTAGAGACACAAAACATAAACACACATATAGCATAAAAATCGAAAAACAGAGATAAGAACAAGGAGATTAAGGAATGAGTCCACCTTAGTGAGGGTGGCGTCCTCCTCTTGAAGAACCAATGGTGCTCTTTGAGCTTCTCTATGTCTCTTCCTTGCTTCTGTTGCATGATCCCTAGTGATTTTGGTGCTCCTACCCTTTAGTTGCTCCTAATAATTGTGTGGAGGAAAATGTATCCCCTGAGGTATCTCAGGGATCTCTTGATTTGCAGTCAAATGTTCTACCATTGAGCTATAGACCTTTGAGATGAATCTCTCCATCTCCCATGACTCAGAGGTGGAAGCAATTGTCTTCCCTTTTTCTTCTTCTCTTTTTTTTGAGGTTTCTCTGGCCTTAGGTGCCATCAATGGTTATGGAAAAGCAAAAAGCTATGCTTTTACCACACCAAACTTAGAATGTTGCTCGCCCTCAAGCAAAAGAAGAAAGAATAAAAGAAGAAGAAGAAGAAGAAGATATGGAGGAGAGGGAGAGAGATGTGTATTCGGCTATGTAGGGTGGGTTTGGGTGGGGAAGAGATGGATGGATGTGAGTGGTGAAAAACAGAAGGGATGACCGTGAATGGAGAGAAAGAGGGTGAGGTAGGTGGGGATTCTGTGAGGTCCACAGATCTTGAGATGATCCTGTGGGGTCCACAGATCCTGAGGTGTCAAGGTTTTACATCCCTGCACCAATTAGGCATGTACAATGCCTTTGCATGCAATTCTGGCGTTTAAACGTCGAGGTGATGCATGTTCTGGGCGTTCAACGCCCAACTGCAGCATGTTTCTGGCGTTGAACGCCAGTTCCATGCTTGTTTCTGGCATTCAGCGCCAGCTCCATGCTCTGTTCTGGCGTTGAACGCCAGCCTGATGCTCCTTACTGGCGTTTAAACGCCAGTAGGTCCTTCCTCTAGGGTGTGATTTTTCTTCTGCTATTTTTGATTCTGTTTTTAATTTTAATATTTTTTTTCGTGACTCCACATGATCATGAACCTAATAAAACATAAAAGAACAATGAAAATAAAATAAAATTAGATAAATAAAAATTGGGTTGCCTCCCAATAAGCGCTTCTTTAATGTCAATAGCTTGACATTGGGCTCTCATGGAGCCTCACAGGTGATCAGGTCAATGTTGTAGACTCCCAACACCAAACTTAGAGTTTGGTTGTGGGGATTCAACACCAAACTTAGAGTTTGGTTGTGGCCTCCCAACACCAAACTTAGAGTTTGGTTATGGGGGCTCTATTTGACTCTGTACTGAGAGAAGCTCTGCATGCTTACTCTCCCTTATTACAGAAGGATAGTCGTGTGCCTTAAACACAAGGTAGTCCCCATTCAATTGAAGAACTAATTCTCCTTTGTTAACATCTATCACAGCTTCTGCTGTGGCTAGGAAAGGTCTTCCAAGGATGATGCATTCATCGTCCTCCTTCCTAGTATCTAAGATTATGAAATCAGCAGGGATGTAAAGGCCTTTAACCTTTACCAACACGTCCTCTACTAATCCATAAGCTTGTTGGTGCACGAAATTGCAATAACACTTTTTGCAATCCCGCACAACTAACCAGCAAGTGCACTGGGTCGTCCAAGTAATACCTTGCGTGAGCAAGGGTCGATCCCACGGAGATTGTCGGCTTGAAGCAAGCTATGGTTATCTTGTAAATCTTAGTCAGGATATCAGAAATTATCAGGATTGATTGTGAAAAGCAAAAGAACATGAAATGGTTACTTGTTTTGCAGTAATGGAGAATAGGTTGAGGTTTGGAGATGCTCCATCTTCTGAATCTCTGCTTTCCTTCCGTCTTCTTCTTCAGTCACGCAAGTCTCCTTCCATGGCAAGCTCGTGTAGGGTCTCACTGTTGTCAGCAGCTACCTCCCATCCTCGCAGTGAAAGCTAATGCCCAGGCACTCTGTCACAGTGCGGCCAATCACCGGTATGGTTCCCTCCCCTACTGGAATAGAATCCAGTGATTCTTTTGCGTCTGTCACCAACGCCCAGTAGGTTACAGGTTTGAAGCACATCACAACCATTCAATCATTGAATCCTACTCAGAATACCACAGACAAGGTTTAGACCTTCCGGATTCTCTTGAATGCTGCCATCAGGTCCTGCCTATACCACAAAGATTCCGATTAAAGAACCCAAGAGATAACTACTTAATATAAGGTAGAACGGAGGTGGTTGTCAATCACACGTTCATGGTTGAGAATGATGATGATTGTCACGGATCATCACATTCATCCGGATTAAGAACAAGTATCATCTTAGAATGGAAGCAAGCATGATTGAATAAGAAACAGTAGTAATTGCATTAATCCATCAAGACACAGCAGAGCTCCTCACCCCCAACCATGGGGTTTAGAGACTCATACTGTGGAAAACGTGTACAATGTCATAAGGTCGCATTCGGTACTGATTACAATGTCAAAAGGTCCTATAAGTAGTAAACTAGTATCCTAAGGTTTACAGAAATGAGTAAATGACAGAAAAATCCACTTCCGGGCCCACTTGGTGTGTGCTTGGGCTGAGCAATGAAGGAAATTCGTGTAGAGACCTTTTCTGGAGTTAAACGCCAGTTCTCATGCCAGTTTGGGCGTTTAACTCCAACTTTTATTCCTGTTCCGGCGTTTAACGCTGGAATTTCTGAGGCCGGATTGCAACGCGGGTTTGGGCCATCAAATCTTGGACAAAGTATGGACTATTATATATTGCTGGAAAGCCCTGGATGTCTACTTTCCAATGCCGTTGAGAGCGCGCCAATTGGGCTTCTGTAGCTCCAGAAAATCCACTTCGAGTGCAGGGAGGTCAGAATCCAACAGCATCTGCAGTCCTTTTCAGTCTCTGGATCAGATTTTTGCTCAGAACCTTCAATTTCAGTCAGAAAATACCTGAAATCACAGAAAAACACACAAACTCATAGTAAAGTCCAGAAAAGTGAATTTTAACTAAAAACTAATAAAAATATACTAAAAACTAACTAGATCATATCAAAAACATACCAAAAACAATGCCAAAAAGTATACAAATTATCCGCTCATCACTTGTCTTACTGACTTGTCTACCAATTGTAATGCGAATAAGGTAGGCTGTACCTCAATGATCCCCAGCTTCTCCATTACAGAGAGTGGTATAAGATTTATGCCTGACTCTAGGTCACACAGAGCTTTTTCAAAGGTCATGGTGCCTATGGTACAGGGTATTAAGAATTTCCCAGGATCTTGTTTCTTTTGAGGTAAAGTTTGCTGAACCCATGTATCAAGTTCACTAATGAGCAAGGGAGGTTCACCTTCCCAAGTCTCATTACCAAATAACTTGGCATCCAGCTTCGTGATGGCTCCTAGATATTGAGCAACTTGCTCTCCAGTTACATCTTCATCCTCTTCAGAGGAAGAATAATCTTCAGATCTCATGAATGGCAGATGGAGATTTAATAGAATCTCTATGGTCTTTATATGAGCCTCAGATTCCTTTAGGTCCTCAATAAGGGACTCCTTCTTGCTCAGAGGACGTCCCAAAAGGTCTTCCTCACTAGGATTTTCGTCCTTTCCTCCCTCTCTGCATTCGGCCATATTGACTATATCAATGGCCTTGCACTTTCTTATTTGCAATTGTGTAGATCTCACAAGCAATCACATGATGAACCTCCACTTCTTTTCCAAGCATAATGCAATGAATCATCACTGCTCTCTTGATGGTGACCTCAGAACGGTTGCTAGTGGGCAATATGGAACGCCCAATAAAGTCTAGCCAACCTCTTGCAATTGGCTTGAGGTCTCCCCTCTTGAGTTGGTTTGGGACACCCTTTGAATTGGTTATCCACTTAGTCCCAGGGAGGCAAATGTCCTCTAGAACTTGATCCAACCCTTTATCTACTCTCACCATCCTCCTATTGAAGGAGTCGGGATCATCTTGTAGTTGAGGTAGTTTGAAGATTTCTCTTATTTTGTCCAGATGAAAGTACATAACTTTCCCTCTGACCATGGTTCTGTAGGTATGGTAAGCAGTTCCAGTCATTCTCTGCTTATCTGTCAGCCACAGATTAGAGTAGAATTCCTGAACCATGTTCCTTCCAACCTTTGTCTCAGGATTGGTCAGAACTTCCCAACCTCTGTTTCGAATTTGCTCTTGGATCTCCGGATATTCATCTTCTTTCAGATCAAATTTAACTTCCGGGATCACTGACCTCAGACCCATTATTTTGTGATAATGGTCTTCATGTTCTTTGGTTAAGAACTTCTCTTGATTCCAAAGATTCTTTGGATTAGTCTCTTTCTTTCCTCTTGAGTTGGTTTGTTTTCCCTTGGGAGCCATGATCTTGATAAATCTTGGCTTAGTGATCATGGAAAAGCACACCAAACTTAGAGGTTTTGCTTGTCCTCAAGCAAAAAGAAAAGAAAGAAGAGAAGAGAGAGAGAGGAAGAGGAAATTCGAATGGTGTGAGGAAGGAGGGGTGAGAAACGTGCATTTATAGAGTGGGGGGAGGAGAAATTCGAAAACAAAAGAGAGATTTGAAAGGAAATTTGAAAAGATATGGAAAGAATTTGAGAAAAGGGTGAGTTTTTGAAGAAGATTTGGGATTATTTTGAAATAGATTTGAAGAGTGGTTTTGATTTGTGAAGATTTGAAAGTGAATGATGAAAGGTTGAAGTGCATTTATGTAGAAGAGTATGGGTAAAAAGAGGATAGTTTGAAAAAAAATTGAGTTGAAAACAAAAGTGTGGTCCCCCCCACCTTTCTGGCGTTAAACGCCCAGAATGGCACCCATTCTGGCGTTTAACGCCCACTTGGCACCCCTTTTGGGCGTTTAACGCCCAGCCAGGTACCCTGGCTGGCGTTAAACGCCAGAAAGCCTTCCTCACTGGGCGTTTTTCTGAACGCCCAGTGATGCTGCACACCTGGCGTTAAACGCCCAGAATGGTGCCCATTCTGGCGTTTAACGCCCAAAATGGCACCATTCCTGGCGTTAAACGCCCAGAATGGTATCCATTCTGGCGTTTAACGCCCAAAATGCCCCTTACTGGCGTTTTTTCGCCAGTAAGCTCATTTTCTCTGCTCTTTGAGCTGAATCCTTCTGTAACTCTGTGAATTCCTTCATTTTTGATATTTGCCTCTGTAAGAACTAATCATACAACCTACTAATGACTGGGTTTCCTCCCAGCAAGCGCTTCTTTACTGTCTTTAGCTGGACTTTCACTGAGAATCACTCAAGTCTCAGTTCTGAGCATTCCTGCTCAAAATTCCCTTCAAGATAATGCTTGATTCTCTGTCCATTAACAATGAACTTCTTATCAGAATCAATATCCTGAAGCTCAACATATCCATATGGTGACACTCCTGTAATCACATATGGACCCCTCCAACGGGATTTGAGTTTTCCTGGAAACAGTTTGAGCCTAGAGTTGAAGAGCAGAACCTTTTGTCCTGGCTCAAAGACTCTGGTTGACAATTTCTTGTCATGCCACTTCTTTGCCTTTTCCTTATAAATTTTTGCATTTTCAAAGGCATTGAGTCTGAACTCTTCTAGCTCATTTAGCTGGAGCAGTCTTTTCTCACCAGCTAACTGTGCATCCATGTTTAGGAATCTGGTTGCCCAGTAGGCTTTATGTTCCAGTTCCACAGGCAAATGACAGGCCTTCCCATACACCAATTGGTATGGAGAGGTACCTATAGGAGTCTTGAATGCTGTTCTGTATGCCCACAGAGCATCATCCAAGCTCTTTGCCCAATCCTTTCTTCGGGACATTACAGTCCGTTCTAGGATTCTTTTTAGCTCTCTGTTAGAGACTTCTGCTTGCCCATTTGTCTGTGGATGATACGGAGTTGCCACTTTGTGGCTAATTCCATATCTGACCATAGCAAGGTGTAGCTGTTTATTGCAGAAATGAGTTCCCCCATCACTAATTAGCACTCTGGGAACGCCAAATCTGCTGAAAATGTTCTTCTGGAGGAATTTCAGTACGGTCTTAGTATCATTGGTGGGTGTAGCAATTGCTTCTACCCACTTAGATACATAATCCACTGCTACCAGAATGTAAGTGTTTGAGTATGATGGTGGGAATGGCCCCATGAAGTCAATTCCCCATACATCAAACAGCTCTATCTCTAATATCCCTTGTTGAGGCATGGCATATCCATGAGGCAGGTTACCAGCTCTTTGGCAACTGTCACAGTTACGCACAAACTCTCGGGAATCTTTATAGAGAGTAGGCCAGTAGAAGCCACATTGGAGGACTTTAGTGGCTGTTCGCTCACTTCCAAAATGTCCTCCATACTGTGATCCATGGCAGTGCCATAGGATCCTCTGTGCTTCTTCTCTGGGTACACACCTGCGGATCACTCCGTCAGCACATCTCTTAAAGAGATATGGTTCATCCCAGAGATATTACTTGGCATCTGAAATTAATTTCTTTCTCTGCATGTAACCGTACTCTTTGGGTATGAACCTCACAGCTTTATAGTTTGCAATGTCTGCAAACCATGGAGCTTCCTGAATGGCAAATAGTTGCTCATCTGGGAAAGTCTCAGAAATCTCAGTAGAAGGGAGGGACGCCCCAACTACTGGCTCTATTCTGGACAGATGATCAGCTACTTGATTCTCTGTCCCTTTTCTGTCTCTTATTTCTATATCAAACTCTTGCAGAAGCAACACCCATCTGATAAGCCTGGGTTTTGAATCCTGCTTTGTGAGTAAGTATTTAAGAGCAGCATGGTCAGTGTACACAATCACTTTGGATCCTACTAGGTAGGATCTAAACTTGTCAATGGCATACACCACTGCAAGTAATTCTTTTTCTGTGGTAGTGTAATTCTTCTGTGCATCATTTAGAACACGACTAGCATAATAAATGACGTGCAGAAGTTTATTATGCCTTTGTCCCAACACTGCACCAATGGCATGATCACTGGCATCACACATTAATTCAAATGGTAATGCCCAATCTGGTGCAGAGATAACTGGTGCTGTGACCAACTTAGCTTTCAGGGTCTCAAATGCCTGCAGACACTCATTATCAAAGATAAATGGAGTGTCAGCAGCTAGCAGATTACTCAGAGGTTTGGCAATTTTCGAAAAATCCTTGATAAACCTTCTGTAAAATCCTGCATGCCCCAGAAAGCTTCTGATTGCCTTAACATTGGCAGGTGGTGGTAATTTTTCAATTACCTCTACCTTTGCCCTATCCACCTCTATTCCCTTGCTTGAAATTTTGTGCCCAAGGACAATTCCTTCAGTCACCATAAAGTGACATTTCTCCCAGTTTAAAACTAGGTTAGTCTCTTGGCATCTTTTCAGGACAAGTGATAGATGGTTAAGACAGGAGCTGAATGAGTCTCCATATACTGAAAAGTCATCCATGAAGACTTCCAGAAATTTCTCTACCATATCTGAGAAGATAGAGAGCATGCACCTCTGAAAGGTTGCAGGTGCATTGCACAGACCAAAAGGCATTCTTCTGTAGGCAAACACGCCTGAAGGGCAGGTGAATGCTGTTTTCTCTTGGTCCTGAGGGTCTACTGCAATTTGGTTGTAGCCTGAATAGCCATCCAAAAAGCAGTAATAATCATGACCAGCTAGTCTTTCTAGCATTTGGTCTATGAATGGTAAAGGGAAATGATCCTTTCTGGTGGCTGTATTGAGCCTTTTGTAGTCAATACACATGCGCCACCCTGTGACTGTCCTAGTAGGAACCAGTTCATTTTTTTCATTATGAACCACTGTCATGCCTCCCTTTTTGGGAACAACTTGGACAGGGCTCACCCAGGGGCTATCAGAAATAGGATAAATTATCCCAGCCTCTAGTAATTTAGTGACCTCTTTCTGCACCACCTCCTTCATGGCAGGATTTAGCCTTCTCTGTGGTTGGACCACTGGTTTGGCATTATCCTCCAATAGGATCTTGTGCATGCATCTAGCTGGGCTAATACCCTTAAGATCACTTATGGACCACCCAAGAGCTGTCTTGTGTGTCCTTAGCACTTGAATCAGTGCTTCCTCTTCCTGTGAATTTAAAGCAGAGCTTATAATTACTGGAAAAGTGTCACCCTCTCCCAGAAATGCATATTTCAAGGATGATGGTAATGGTTTGAGTTCAGGCTTGGGAGGCTTGTCCTCCTCCTGAGGAATTTTCGAAAATTCCTTTGCCTCCTCTAGTTCTTCTTGATCAGGTTGGGCATCCTTGAAAATGTCCTCAAGCTCTGATTCTAGGCTCTCAGCCATATTGATCTCTTCTACCAGAGAGTCAATGATGTCAGCGCCCATGCAGTCAATTGGTGTGTCTGAATGCTGCATAGCTTTCACAGCATTCAACTTGAACTCATCCTCATTGACCCTCAAGGTTACTTCCCCTTTTTGTACATCAATGAGAGTTCGTCCAGTTGCTAGGAAGGGTCTTCCTAGAATGAGAGTTGCACTCTTGTGCTCCTCCATTTCCAGCACTACAAAGTCAGTGGGAAAGGCAAATGGCCCAACCTTGACAATCATGTCCTCAATTATGCCTGATGGGTATTTAATGGAGCCATCAGCAAGTTGGAGGCATATCCGGGTTGGTTTGACTTCTCCAGTCAACCCAAGCTTTCTGATAGTGGATGCATGTATTAGATTGATGCTTGCTCCAAGATCACATAGAGCTGTCTTAGTGCAAGCACCTTCTAATGTGCATGGTATGATAAAGCTTCCTGGATCTTGAAGCTTTTCTGGTAAGCTTTTTAATATGACTGCACTGCATTCTTCAGTGAGAAACACTTTTTCAGTTTCTCTCCAATCCTTCTTATGACTTAAGATCTCTTTCATGAACTTAGCATAAGAAGGTATTTGCTCAAGTGCCTCTGCAAACGGAATCTTTATTTCAAGAGTCCTTAGATAGTCTGCAAAGCGGGCAAATTGCTTATCCTGTTCCGCTTGGCGGAGTTTTTGAGGATAAGGCATCTTGGCTTTATATTCTTCAACCTTAGATGCTGCAGGTTTATTCCTTACAGAAGTGGTTGAAGAAGCCTTGTTAGAGGGATTACTGTCAGCACTCTCAGGTGTCTGAGTCTCCCTTGGCGTTTGAACGCCAGGAATGGGTGAAGTTTGGGCGTTAAACGCCAACTTCTCTCCCCTTTCTTGCGTTTGAACGCCAGAACTGGGCAAGGAATGGGCGTTTAACGCCAGCTTTCCTTCCCTTTCTGGCGTTTGAACGCCAACAATATTCCTCTCTGGGCTCTTACTATCCTCAGAGGGATTTTGCACAGTGGTTTGGTTGTCCTCTGTCAATTGTTCCTTGTTTGGCTTTTTACTCTTCTGAGCAGTGTTATTCAGGGTCTTCCCACTCCTCAATTGAACTGCTTGACATTCCTCTGTTATCTGTTTGGATAATTGCTGTTTTGCTTGATTTAACTGCAGTTCTATGCTCTTGTTAGCAACTTTAGTTTCATTGAGCATCTCTTTAAAATCTGCTAACTGTTCTGTTATCAGGAGCAATTGTTGATTAAGCTCTGTTATCTGTTCTTGAGGACTAGGGTCAGTGACTACTGTCATGACCTCCTCTTTTGGAGAGAACTCATTGCTAGAGTATAAATATTGGTTTCTAGCAACAGTGTCTATAAGCTCTTGAGCTTCTTCAATTGTCTTCCTCATGTGTATAGATCCACCAGCTGAGTGGTCTAAAGACATCTGAGCTTTTTCTGTAAGCCCATAGTAGAAAATGTCTAACTGTACCCACTCTGAAAACATTTCAGAGGGGCATTTTCTAAGCATACCTCTATACCTCTCCCAGGCATTATAAAGGGATTCATTATCCTCTTGTTTAAAGCCTTGGATGTCCAGCCTTAGCTGTGTCATCCTTTTTGGAGGGTAAAAGTGATTCAGGAATTTGTCTGATAACTGTTTCCATGTCTTTATGCTTGCTGTAGGTTGGTTGTTCAACCACCTTTTTGCTTGATCTTTTACAGCAAATGGAAACAGTAACAGTCTGTAGACATCCTGATCTACCTCTTTATCATGTACTGTGTCAGCAATTTGTAAGAACTGTGCCAGAAACTCAGTAGGTTCTTCCTCTGGAAGACCGGAATACTGGCAATTTTGCTGCACTATGATAATGAGTTGAGGGTTTAGCTCAAAGCTGCTTGCCTTGATGGGAGGTATACAGATGCTACTCCCATATGCAGCTGTACTGGGGTTGGCATAGGACCCCAGAGTCCTTCTGGACTGATTAATTCCACTTAAGTCCATCATGGACAAAAGGGAAATGATGATAATTGCAAAGAGATAAATTTTGTGTTTTTTTTTTGAATTAACCGAAAATAAAATAAAACAAAAAGGAAAATAAAATAAAAATTTGAAAATCAAAAGGAAATTAAAAGAGAATTTCGAAAATTAGAGAGAAAATAAGATCAAAGCAAATTGAGAACTAAATCAATCAAGTAATTAAAAAGATTTTGAAAACAGCAATTAAAAAGATATGATTGAAAAGTTTTTATGAAAAAGATTTGATTTTTAAAAGGAGGAAAGAGAAAAACACAAAATGACACCAAACTTAAAATTTTAGAAAATCAAACACTATTTTTTTCGAAAATTTTAAAGAGAAAAACACAAAGAGGACACCAAACTTAGAACTTTTATGAATCAAAAAGGGACTAAGAACATGCAAGAAAAAAATCGAAAATTTAAAAGAAAAACAAAAGCATGCAAATGACACCAAACTTAGAATATAAAACTAGACTCAACTAAAAAGACTCTAAACCAACAAAAACAAAAAGTCCTAATCTAAGCAACAAAATAAACCGTCAGTTGTCCAAACTCGAACAATCCCCGGCAACGGCGCCAAAAACTTGGTGCACGAAATTGCAATAACACTTTTTGCAATCCCGCACAACTAACCAGCAAGTGCACTGGGTCGTCCAAGTAATACCTTGCGTGAGCAAGGGTCGATCCCACGGAGATTGTCGGCTTGAAGCAAGCTATGGTTATCTTGTAAATCTTAGTCAGGATATCAGAAATTATCAGGATTGATTGTGAAAAGCAAAAGAACATGAAATGGTTACTTGTTTTGCAGTAATGGAGAATAGGTTGAGGTTTGGAGATGCTCCATCTTCTGAATCTCTGCTTTCCTTCCGTCTTCTTCTTCAGTCACGCAAGTCTCCTTCCATGGCAAGCTCGTGTAGGGTCTCACTGTTGTCAGCAGCTACCTCCCATCCTCGCAGTGAAAGCTAATGCCCAGGCACTCTGTCACAGTGCGGCCAATCACCGGTATAGTTCCCTCCCCTACTGGAATAGAATCCAGTGATTCTTTTGCGTCTGTCACCAACGCCCAGTAGGTTACAGGTTTGAAGCACATCACAACCATTCAATCATTGAATCCTACTCAGAATACCACAGACAAGGTTTAGACCTTCCGGATTCTCTTGAATGCTGCCATCAGGTCCTGCCTATACCACGAAGATTCCGATTAAAGAACCCAAGAGATAACTACTTAATCTAAGGTAGAACGGAGGTGGTTGTCAATCACACGTTCATGGTTGAGAATGATGATGATTGTCACGGATCATCACATTCATCCGGATTAAGAACAAGTATCATCTTAGAATGGAAGCAAGCATGATTGAATAAGAAACAGTAGTAATTGCATTAATCCATCAAGACACAGCAGAGCTCCTCACCCCCAACCATGGGGTTTAGAGACTCATACTGTGGAAAACGTGTACAATGTCATAAGGTCGCATTCGGTACTGATTACAATGTCAAAAGGTCCTATAAGTAGTAAACTAGTATCCTAAGGTTTACAGAAATGAGTAAATGACAGAAAAATCCACTTCCGGGCCCACTTGGTGTGTGCTTGGGCTGAGCAATGAAGGAAATTCGTGTAGAGACCTTTTCTGGAGTTAAACGCCAGTTCTCATGCCAGTTTGGGCGTTTAACTCCAACTTTTATTCCTGTTCCGGCGTTTAACGCTGGAATTTCTGAGGCCGGATTGCAACGCGGGTTTGGGCCATCAAATCTTGGACAAAGTATGGACTATTATATATTGCTGGAAAGCCCTGGATGTCTACTTTCCAATGCCGTTGAGAGCGCGCCAATTGGGCTTCTGTAGCTCCAGAAAATCCACTTCGAGTGCAGGGAGGTCAGAATCCAACAGCATCTGCAGTCCTTTTCAGTCTCTGGATCAGATTTTTGCTCAGAACCTTCAATTTCAGTCAGAAAATACCTGAAATCACAGAAAAACACACAAACTCATAGTAAAGTCCAGAAAAGTGAATTTTAACTAAAAACTAATAAAAATATACTAAAAACTAACTAGATCATATCAAAAACATACCAAAAACAATGCCAAAAAGTATACAAATTATCCGCTCATCACTTATCTTACTGACTTGTCTACCAATTGTAATGAGAATAAGGTAGGCTGTACCTCAATGATCCCCAGCTTCTCCATTACAGAGAGTGGTATAAGATTTATGCCTGACTCTAGGTCACACAGAGCTTTTTCAAAGGTCATGGTGCCTATGGTACAGGGTATTAAGAATTTCCCAGGATCTTGTTTCTTTTGAGGTAAAGTTTGCTGAACCCATGTATCAAGTTCACTAATGAGCAAGGGAGGTTCACCTTCCCAAGTCTCATTACCAAATAACTTGGCATCCAGCTTCGTGATGGCTCCTAGATATTGAGCAACTTGCTCTCCAGTTACATCTTCATCCTCTTCAGAGGAAGAATAATCTTCAGATCTCATGAATGGCAGATGGAGATTTAATAGAATCTCTATGGTCTTTATATGAGCCTCAGATTCCTTTAGGTCCTCAATAAGGGACTCCTTCTTGCTCAGAGGACGTCCCAAAAGGTCTTCCTCACTAGGATTTTCGTCCTTTCCTCCCTCTCTGCATTCGGCCATATTGACTATATCAATGGCCTTGCACTTTCTCTTTGGATTCTCTTCTGTATTGCTTGGGAGAGTACTAGGAGGAGTTTCAGTTACTTTCTTACTCAGCTGGCCCACTTGTTTCTCCAAATTTCTGATGGAGGACCTTGTTTCACTCATGAAACTTAAAGTGGCCTTAGACAGATCAGAGACTATATTTGCTAAATTAGAGGAGCTCTGCTCAGAATTTTCTATCTGTTGCTGAGAAGATGATGGAAAAGGCTTGCTATTGCTAAACCTGTTTCTTCCACCATTATTAAAGCCTTGTTGAGGCTTTTGTTGATCCTTCCATGAGAAATTTGGATGATTTCTCCATGATGAATTATAGGTGTTTCCATAAGGTTCACCCATGTAATTTACCTCTGCCATTGTAGGGTTCTCAGGATCATAAGCTTCTTCTTCAGAAGATGCCTCTTTAATACTGTTGGATGCATTTTGCCATCTATTCAGACTTTGAGAAATCATGTTGACTTGCTGAGTCAACACTTTGTTCTGAGCCAATATGGCATTCAGAGCATCAATTTCAAGAACTCCCTTCCTCTGAGGCGTCCCATTATTCACGGAATTCCTCTCAGAAGTGTACATGAATTGGTTATTTGCAACCATGTCAATAAGTTCTTGAGCTTCTACAGGCGTTTTCTTTAGGTGAATGGATCCACCTACAGAATGGTCCAATGACATTTTGGAAAACTCAGATAGACCATAATAGAATATATCTAATATGGTCCACTCTGAAAACATGTCAGAAGGACACTTTTTGGTCATCTGCTTGTATCTTTTCCAAGCTTCATAGAGGGATTCACCATCTTTTTGCTTGAAGGTCTGAACATCCACTCTAAGCTTGCTCAGCTTTTGAGGAGGAAAGAATTTATCCAAGAAGGCCGTGACCAGCTTATCCCAGGAGTCCAGGCTATCTTTAGGTTTTGAGTGCAACCATGTTCTAGCTCTGTCTCTTACAGCAAAAGGGAAACGCATGAGCATGTAGACTTCAGGATCTACTCCATTCATCTTAACAGTCTCACAAATCTGCAAGAACTCAGTTAAAAACTGGTAAGGATCTTCAGATGGAAGTCCATCAAACTTGTAGTTCTGTTGCATTAGAGCAACTAATTGAGGTTTCAGCTCAAAATTGTTTGCTCCAATGGCAGGAATTGAGATGCTTCTTCCATCAAACTTAGACGTGGGTTTAGTAAAATCACCAAGCATCCTCCTTGTATTATTGTTGTTGGGTTCGGCTGCCATCTCCTTCTCTTGTTCGAAAATTTCAGAAAGGTTGCCTCTGGATTGTTGTAATTTAGCTTCTCTTAGTTTCCTCTTCAGACTCCTTTCAGGTTCAGGATCAGCTTCAACAAGAGTGCCTTTTTCTTTGTTCCTGCTCATATGAAAGAGAATAAAAAAAGAAAAGGAAGAGGAATCCTCTATGTCATAGTAAAGAGGATCCTTATTATTAGTAGAAGAAGAAAGGGGATAAGGATTAAGAAGAAGGAATAATCCAAACACAAGGGTAGGGATAAAGGAAGTGATTGGAGATGAAGAGAGGTGAAGAGAAGTGTTAGTACATAAATAAATAAATAGAAGAAGATGAGAGAGAGAATTCGAAAATTAATTTTGAAAAGGAGTTAGTGATTTTCGAAAATTAAAGATGAGATAGAATTAAAATTAAAAATTGAAACAATTAATTAATTTAAGAATAATTTTGAAAAAAGGAGAGATATTTTTGAAAATTAGAGAGGGAGAAGTAGTTAAGTTGTTTTGAAAAAGATAAGAAACAAAGAAAAAGTCAAATAGTTAGTTGAAAAAGATTTGAAAATCAAATTTGAAAAGATAAGAAGATAAGAAGATAAGATAAGATATTTTAAAATCAAATTTTTGAAAAAGATAAAATTTTGAAAAAGATATGATATAAAAGATAAGATAAGATAGATTTAATTTTTTTAAAATTAAAATTAATTACTTAACTAACAAGAAACTAAAAGATATGATTCTAGAATTTAAAGATTGAACCTTTCTTAACAAGAAAGTAACAAACTTCAAATTTTTGAATCAATCACATTAATTGTTAGTGTAATTTCGAAAATTTGAAATAAAATTAAGAAAAATATTTTGAAAATAATTTTAAAATTTTCGAAATTAATAAGATAAAAATGAAAAAGATTTGATTTTTGAAAATTTTTTTGAAAAGATAGGATTTTTAAAATTGAAATTTTGACTTGACTTATGAGAAACAACTAATTTTAAAATTTTTTGACTAAGTCAACTCAAATTTTCGAAAATTAGGAGAGAAATAAGGAAAATATATATTTTTTTATTTTTGAATTTTTAATGATGAGAGAGAAAAACAACAAAAATTACTCACAACATGAAAATTATGAATCAAAACTCATGATGCATGCAAGAACACTATGAATGTCAAGATGAACACCAAGAACACTTTGAAGATCATGATGAACATCAAGAACATATTTTTGAAAAAATTTTGATGCAAAGAAAAACATGCAAGACACCAAACTTAGAATTCTTTAACGCTTGGACTCTAACAAACAAAAAATGCATATGAAAAACAACAAAAGATACAAAACAAGAAAACATCAAGATCAAACAAGAAGGCTTACCAAGAACAACTTGAAGATCATGAAGAACACGAAGAATGCATGAATTTTCGAAAAATGCAAGAAAAATTTTTTAAAGCATGCAATTGACACCAAACTTAAAAATTGACTCAAAACTCAAACAAGAATCACAAAATATTTTTTATTTTTATGATTTTATGATTTTTTTGTATTTTCATTATTTTCTTTTTGAAAATATTCTCTAGGAAAACGAAAAAGAGAAAAAATTTTGGAAGATTTTTGAAAACTTTTTGAAAAGAAAATTACCTAATCTGAACAACAAGATGAACCGTTAGTTGTTCATACTCGAACAATCCCCAGCAACGGCGTAAAAAACTTGGTGCACGAAATTATGATCATCAACAATGTCGCAAAAAACTTGGTAACGCTCTCAAACGTGAATCACACTTAGTCATAACTCCGCACAACTAACCAGCAAGGGCACTGAGTCGTCCAAGTAATACCTTACGTGAGTAAGGGTCGATCCCACGGAGATTGTTGGTATGAAGCAAGCTATGGTCATCTTGTAAATCTCGGTTAGGCGGATAATAAATATTATGGAGTTTTCGAATAGTAAATAAAGCAGAAAATAAAGATACAGTTACTCATGTAATTCAATGATGGGAATTTCAGATAAGTGTCTGGAGATGCTTGTCCCTGTTGGATCTCTGCTTTCCTACTGCCTTCCTTCAATCCTTCTTATTCCTTTCCATGGCAAGCTGTATGTAGGGCATCACCGTTGTCAATGGCTACATCCCATCCTCTCAGTGAAAAAGGTCCAAATGCTCTGTCACGGCACGACTAATCATCTGTTGGTTCTCGATCATGTTGGAATAGAATCCCTTGATTCTTTTGCGTTTGTCATCACGCCCAACAATCGCGAGTTTGAAGCTCGTCACAGTCATTCAATCCCTGAATCCTACTCAGAATACCACAGACAAGGTTTAGACTTTCCGGATTCTCATGAATGCCGCCATCAATCTAGCTTATACCATGAAGATTCTGATTAAGGAATCCAAGAGATACGCGCCTGGTCTAAGGTAGAACGGAAGTGGTTGTCAGTCACGCGTTCAAAGGTGAGAATGATGATGAGTGTCACGAATCATCACATTCATCATGTTGAAGTGCAACGAATATCTTAGAATAAGAACAAGCGGAATTGAATAGAAAATAGTAGTAATTGCATTGAAACTTGAGGTACAGCAGAGCTCCACACCCTTAATCTATGGTGTGTAGAAACTCCACCGTTGAAAATACATAAGTGATGAAGGTTCAGGCATGGCCGAATGGCCAGCCCCCAAACGTGATCAATAGTCTCCTAAGATGAATAATAAAATGAAACTGAGACCAAAGATGTAACGTGATCAAAAGACAACTAGTACAATAGTAAAATGTCTTATTTATACTAAACTAGCTACTAGGATTTACAGAAGTAAGTAATTGATGTATAAATCCATTTCCGGGGCCCACTTGGTGTGTGCTGGGGCTAAGCTTGATCTATCCATGAGCTGAGGCTTCTCTTGGAGTTGAACGCCAAGTTGTAACGTGTTTTGGGCGTTCAACTCTGGTTCGTGACGTGTTTCTGGCGTTTGACTCCAGAATGCAGCATGGAACTAGCATTGAGCGCCAGTTTACGTCATCTAATTACGAACAAAGTATAAACTATTATATATTGCTGGAAAGCTCTGGATGGCTACTTTTTAACGCCATTGAGAGTGCATCATTTGGAGTTCTGTAGCTCCAGAAAAGTCATTTTGAGTGCAGGGAGGTCAGATTCCAACAGCATCAGCAGTCCTTTGTCAGCCTCCTATAAGAGTTTTGCTCAGGTCCCTCAATTTCAGCCAGAAAATACCTGAAATCACAGAAAAACACACAAACTCATAGTAAAGTCCAGAAATGTGAATTTAGCATAAAAACTAATGAAAACAATGCCAAAAAGCGTATAAATTATCCGCTCATCACTGACATTCAACTTTAACACCATCTGTAGTGTTTTATTTTCACTGCTGTGAATTCTGTCTCTTGACTGATGTACATGATCATGACCCTAAGAAAAACAAAACAAAATAAAATGAAATAAATAATGAGGAGTGCTAGGGGGCCTGCAGTTTTGGTGAGTTGTAACAATCAATTAGCCATCAATATTATATTTAATGGTGTGAGATTTCATCTAATGGTGGAGAATCACTCATTTTTGTTTTGCTGTCTAAGTGCTGGCCAGATTTTAATAAATCTGCTGGCCCCCTAGATTTTTCCATAAATAATTAAGGTTGGGTTACCTCCCAACAAGCGCTTCTTTAATGTCATTAGCTTAACGGACAACTCCTTTCAAGAAGGAAGATAGTCATAGAGAATAAATCCTCACTTCTTACTAGGAGATTCCTTCCTGTGCTCTCATAGAATAGCGTAATACGCTCAAAAGACAGGATTTTGTTCACTGCCTGAGGCAAGGTTGGGCTTGCAGCAGTATGCTGGTGTCCCTTTTTATCACTTCCCTCTTCCATGGTGAATACCATGATGAGATAAGTGAATATCACCATCTTCCATGGTGAAAAGCCCTCAGTGGGGATATTTTTGCTTTTTCAACCCCTAGGTATCTTTTTTTGGGGTCTTCCTCCTTTGTGAATAGTGTACATCCCACACCAAACTTACGTTTGGTCTTAGGAGGGATTGAATTAGTTCCATCCAAGGGAGGAGGCTTGGATGCTGAATCCTTTATGTAAGTTCCTCCCATGTCAGATGGTAATGGAGGGTCAAGGACCTTGAATACCATCCAGTCCTTATGCAAGGTAATTCTTGTTTTCTCTTGGATTTCTAGCTTTTCCATTACTATACTTGACCCTAGGTCACACAGAGCCTTTTCAAAGGTCATGGTGCCTATGGTGCAAGGAATCAAAAAGCATCCAGGGTCTCGAAGCTTCTGAGGTAGCTCTTGCTGAACCAAAGCATGGAGTTCTTTGTTAAGTAGTGGAGGTTCTTCTTCCAGAGGCTTAAACCAAATAACTTGGCATTCAGCTTATTAGAGCTCCTAGGTGTTGAGCAACTTGCTCTTCCCAGGTGTCTTCATCCTTACTTGAGGATGAGTAGTCATCAGAACTCACACACTGTAGAAGTGCATTTAAAGGAGCCTATATGGTCTTTATGGTTTCCTTTGGTTCTGAGATAGAGGGTTCTTGAGTGGGCTTTAAGCACTCAAAAGGTGTGCTTTCATTGGCGTTCAACGCCTGCTCTGTAAGCTTATTGGGCATTAAACGCCCTTGCTGTCGACCCTGACTGGTGTTAAATGCTAGTCCCTCTAGCATTCTGGGCATTGAACGCCCAGCAGGGATGTCCTTGTTGGCGTTCAATGCTAGCTTCCCTGGGTGTGTGGGCGTTGAACATGCAGTGAGGGGTTCCTCACTGGCGTTTAGCGCCATGATGATTGCTTGTTTGGGTGTTGAACGCCCATCTAGTGCTCCCTGGATGGAATTCAACACCAGCTCTACTGCCAGAATGGGCGTTCAACACCCAGTGAGGGCTTCTTCACTGGCGTTCAGTGCCAGGCTTGCTGCTAGTTTGGTCGGTGAACGCCCAGTGAAGTCTTCTTCACTGGCGTTCAATGCCTTCCCGATTTTTCCATATTCAGCTTCAGAGGAAGGTATCAGATTTAAACTTAAGCCAAGATCTTACTAGGCTTTATCAAAAATGATCTTTCCAGTAGTCCGTAGGATCTGAAAGCTCCTTGGCTCTGGCATCTTCCTTGGTAGCGCATGCTGAATTAGGATACTGTACCTTTTACTAAGTATCTCTATTTTACCTGCTCATTTGCCAGTTCTTTCTGTACGCCAAGAAAAGATAGATTTTGAGGCTCTAACACCTCTACAAGGGCATGCTCAATGGCATTCTCAGCATCTTTTTGGTCTGTGATTGCCTTAAGTCCCTCAGTAACATGCTCCCGAGGTTTGGCCTCCTTGGTACTAATGAGGGCCAGACACTCTTCTCTTGGATTCACCTTTGTGTCTCTGAGAAGAGTGTTAGGGTGTTTCTGTAGTTTCTAAGGAAGGTTCCTCTGAATGACTGCTGTTCTGAGGGTTACCTGAAACTGAAAGTCGATCTCGGATGAGATTTACTGTAGAGGTCGGTGCTGTCGTGTCCGACTTGTTGGACTTGGCAGTGTTGTCGATCCTTCGTCACCGGAGGGTGGTGGTACCTGTAAGAGACTCCGATGCTTAAGTCAGCTCGTGCTTTAGGCATGTTTTTAGTAGAATCAGAGTATGAGTTATACCTGGGTGCTCCAGTATATTTATAATAGTGTGGAGTGACCTTTCTGAAGATAAGATAGTTATCTTATCTTATCTTTGAGTGAAGTCATCTTATCTTTAAGGGGGACCGCCTTTATCTTTCTAGGCTTAGCTACCTTTAGATTTGGGCTAGGTTCCTTCATTTGGGCCTTCTTTGGACTTGGTGATTTGGTCGAGCTCTTTGAGAAGAGCTCGGGAACTTTCAGACCTGAAGAGGTCAATCGACTTGTTCTTTAATCAGCCCGGGTCATACAGCTCGACCCCGGGCATGAACAGTGCCCCTGCTTGAGCGCGGTCTTTCATTTTGAGGTTGAGTCCTTTTTTAGACTTTGATCATTTTGGAGAAGCCGAGCTCGAGCACTTTTTGTTGATCTCGTCGTAGGGCTTCCATTTAGTGGCTTGAATGCGGAGCATTTTTTCTCACCCCTTTTAATTGCAACGCGCGTTTTGCGTTTAGGGTTTGGAACGTGCGAGAGTAAAACCCATTAACTTCTTTGTCGTTTCCTTTATTTCCCTCTTTTGTATCTCATTTTTGAATTTTCAAAGCTTCTTTTAGTTTTCTTTTTCTCTTGCTCGCTGTGATTTCTTCTCTTCTCCTTACCCTTTCCGTTTTTGCATCTTCGCGCTTCCCTTTTCTTTTACTCGAAAGGTGATTTTGCCGGTGTCGTTTTGGTTTGTTTGCTTCAATCTCTAATCGGTTATCGTCTCCTTCTTCTCTGCAGGTTGGTTTTCTTCTTTTTTACCTTCCATGCCGTTCTTTTCGTGTTTGCATTGTTCTAATTTTGAAAAGTTTTGATCTTGCTTGAATTCATGTTGGAAAGCTTGAATATTTCTCTGTGTTTGTTGCGTTTGATTATCGCTGTAATGTGTGCTCTGAGGGTTTCTTTGATTTGTATGAATCATCCTTTTGTCAGGGAAGGATTTGATCTTTTTTTATTTGTAGCTTGAAGTAGTGAACTGTTTCTTTCAAAAGGTTGGATTTTTGATGATTTCTTGCATGGTCTGTTTGATGTTGGTGGTTTGCTGTTTTGTATGGCATGAATGATTTCCTTTAGATGCAGCAAAAAAATCCTTTGCTGAGAAGATTATAACTTTGATGACTTTTTGTGATTTGTGACTTTCTTTGTGGAGTGTTGCTGTCAAAGGAGGGTTGTTTTCTTGTTGAGAGATGTCGGGGCATAGACTGTAGATTTTCCTCTTTTTCTGGGCTCTTACTTTGTTATTGCCTCTAAAGGATGCCCCTGAACCTTGGTGTAAGTCATGGGGTTTCCTTTCGCTACTGTATATGACTTCTAACATTCGTATGCTTTTGTTCGAGTTATATCCATACTTGTCCGAGCTGTTTGATTAGTAAGCCATTTTTCCTTTTTCTCACTGTAGGACTAGTTGGCCCATGTCTTCTTGCAAAAATATTGTCGAGATGTCTACTTAGGTCCCAGCGAGCATGTCTGAATGGTTGGATTCTCTTGTCCTGATGTGTGTTAGTGTGGTTGATTCCGAGTACTGTGTGCGACATAGAAGGCATCATAGGATCTGTGGTAATAGAGATTAGGAGAAAAATTACGAGTTGCTAGTGCCTGATCCCGAGGAGAGGGTTTGTTTTCCTTCTCTGACTCAGGGGGAACGTCCCTTCTTTTTTGCGTATGACTACTTTTTTAGCCAAATGAACATCACCATTCCTTTTACTTCTTTTGAGACCAACTTGTTGTGGACCTGCAACGTAGCTCCTTCTCAGCTTCACCCGAACTCATGGGGCTTCATAAAAATCTTCCAACTGTTGTGTCAAGAATTGGATGTCCAACCTTCTCAAACATTCTTTCTTTATCTTTTTGTTTTGACAAAACCTGGGATAGCTAAGAAGAAGGCTTCTTGGATTTCTTTCTGGGCTGCCCAGGGGAAGAAAGTATTCTCCATGTATGATTAGTCTTTTAGGGACTTTAAAAATTTTTATTTCAAGGTTCGAGCTGTTGAGGGAGCTCGGCCTTTCTTCCTGGACCAAAATAATGAACCTGCCTTCCCCTTATGCTGGCAAAAGAATGTGGTAGTGTCTAGGTATTCGTGGGAAATGTTAGATGAGGTCGAGTGGGCCTTTGTGCACGTGTTGGAGGAGAATTGGGGGCAACCTTCCCATCTCGACACGAAGACGTTTTTAGGGGATCCCTGACTTCTCCGAGATGAATTGGGTAGTTTGCCGATTTCTTTGCTGGCTTTTTCTCTTTGTTTTATTTGTTTGTTTTGTCAGTCCATCTCTTTCTTATTTGCAATTCTGGTTTTTACTGTGTTTTCAGAGATGGTAAAGACTACAGATTCCATGAAGGACTTTAATAAGGCCAGGAAAGCTACGACTGCTTAGAACATCTCGGCTAAGGCTGCAGAAGGTTATCCCTACTCCTCAGGTCCATTTGGTTGATCCTCTCCAATCAACTTCTGGTGCTACCTCTCCTCCTACTACCAACCCTCCGCCAAAGAGGCAGAGGACTGTTGAGCCCTTTAATTTGGATGCCCCTAATTTTGATGCTATGGGGTTTGTGGATAACCAGATCGCTCCTTATGGCCGACTTCCTATGAATGATGTGTCCATTCTTCACCATCTAGATTTTATTACCTGAAGTAGTGTTAAGATGGCATACATAGGAGCAGCCTTATTCCGGACCGCTCAGGATATCCCAATTCATGCAACGAAGGCCTTTATGGAGGAGGCCAAGTCGGAGTTTGATAGGATCAAAGGTTTGAAGGATGAACTTGATGCAAAGGTGGCAAAGCTGGAGATAGATTTGGAAAATAAGATGACCCGGACTACTGCTGCCGTGGCTGCTGCAACTATGGCTGAGGAGATGGCGTAGAAGCATAAGAAGAGCTATGTCCGTACTTATGGCGAGCTGCTGGAGGCCAGAGAGAGGTTGGAGTCTACTCAAGCTGATTATACCGAGCTCCAGGGCCATCTCGTGGGCAGTGTGACTGATGCCTATGAGAACCTGAAGGCTCAGGTTCGAGTTCTTGCTCCCGAGCTCGACCTGACTCTCTTCAGTTTGGACAATACTGTGGAGAATGGTAAAATCGTCCTTACCCCCAATGAAGATGATGAAGAAGGTCCTCCCCCTGAGCTGCCAATCAAAGGTTCTGTTGCTGCGAATTCTTCCACTCCAGCTACTGAGGTTAGCCACCCTAAGTCCGATCCTGACATGCAAATCCTAACTCGGGAGGATGGGACCATAGATGTGATTCCCATAAAGATCATTCTTCCCTCACCGACTTAGGATGCCGTTATTGAGGAAAATTCAGACCCTTGATGACTTTTCTTTTATGTATTTTGTATAGCCCGGTCTGTGGGCTTTTGAACTCTGGTTTCTGTAATTATGGTTTTGATCTTGACACTTTTGGTTGCTTCTCTTAGCAACTATATTTATACAAATACTATTTGAACTCTTGAGGTCACCTTTCTGGTGGCCTTCTAAGTTTTTACCGCTTTCTGTTATAGCAGCTCATCTGATGTGTTGACTTTATGTTTCTGGGTTTCATGGAATCATTAGAGTGTTTGGAGTTTTGCTATCCGACCTCTTTGTTGATTGCTTTTTTTCCTGCCCAAGTCAAAGTGACCTTTTAAGGTTAACTTTGCTCGACTATTCTTTTAGTATTCTCATAGAACACTTTTAAACCGATTTAGGTGAGGTCGTGGCTTTTTGGGTCGAGTTATGTCCCTTCTAGCGCACATCCTTTGTCTGACTTCTTTTGTCGATCCTTCTCGAGTTATTTTTAGTAATCCATTTTTAATCAGGGCTGACCAGGCCTCTTTCTATGGATTACTTTTTATAAGTTTGTCGCTTTGATCAGTCTGGTCTGACTTCTTCTAGTCGGTCCTTTATGAGTTATTTCTAGTAATCCATTTTTACTCAAACCTTGTCAGGCCTCTTTCTATGGATTACTTTTTATAACTTTTTTCGCTTTGGTCGATTGGTCCGACTTCTTGATGTCGGTCCGTTCCAAGTTATTTTTAGCAATTCATTTTTTCTTAGACCTCGTCAGGCCTCTTTCTATGGACTACTGTTTATAACTTCTTGCATTAATATGTTTTTATCGCTTTTTCATCTTGCTGATTTTGTAGAAATCGGGCGGTGAGTTTGGTTCTCACTTGGCCGACCTTGTCGAAGTCAGGCGGTGAATTTGCTTTTCACCTTGCCGACTTTTATCGAAATTCAGATGATAAATTCAATTTTCATTGTAGTCGGGTGGTGAATTTGTTTTCACTTTGCCGACTTGTAGCTTCGTAATCGGGTGATGAATTTTTGTGTTCAGATTAATGCGTCTTGGTAGAGAGGCTTTGTAGAGAATCTGGAAAGTTTTATTCAAATATAAAAATAGACATGTAGGCAAAAAAATATATACATGTGGGTCGAGCTCTACCCTTTGATTTTGGGAGTTGACCTCTTCGTTGTAGTGGATCTTTCAGGGCGATTGGTGGACGAAATTGTGATTCTTAATTAATGGCTCCTTGGCATGTGCCAAGGAGAACTAATTTAACTAACTGATTACTTGCACAATTCCGTTCAACTGACCAGCAAGTGTACTGGGTCGTCCAAGTAATACCTTACGTGAGTAAGGGTCGAATCCACAGAGATTATTGGGTTGAAGCAATCAATATTTATTTTATTAATCTTAGTTAGGATGTCAATAGGATTATTTGGATTAAAAGAGAAATTACTGGAATTGATAAAAGAGGGAACAATGTTACTTTGATATGCAGCACTGGGAAATATGTTGGAGTTTTGGAGATGCTTTGTCCTCTGACTTCAACTCTTCCTTGAAATCCTCTTCTCACACGCAGGTCCCTTCCATGGCAAGCTCTATGTAGGGTGTCACCGTTGTCAGTGGCTACTTCCCATCCTCGCAGTGAAAACTATGCTCACGCACTCTGTCACAGTACGGCTAATCACCGGTTGGTTCCCGCTCCTACTGGAATAGAATCACTCTTTTGCGTCTGTCACCAACGCCCAGCAGGTTAAAGTTTGAAGCACGTCACAGTCATTCAATCCCGGAATCCTACTCGGAATACCACAAACAAGGTTTAGACTTTCCGGATTCTCATGAATGCCGCCATCAATCCAGCTTATACCACGAAGATTCTGTTGGGGAATCTAAGAGATATTCATTCAATCTGATGTAGAACGGAGGTGGTTGTCAGGCACACGTTCATGGGTTGAGGAAGGTGATGAGTGTCACGGATCATCACCTTCTCCACAGTTAGGCGCGAATAAACATCTTAGATAAGAACAAGCGTGTTTGAATGGAAAACAAAGGAATTGTATTAAATCATCGAGACGCTGCAGAGCTCCTCGCCCCCAACAATGGAGTTTAGAGACTCATGCCGTCACAAAGTATGTAATTCAGATCTGAAAATGTCATGAGGTACAAGAAATGTCTGTAAAAGTTGTTTAAATAGTAAACTAGTAACCTAGGGTTACAGAAAATGAATAAACTAAGATAATTGGTGCAGAAATCCACTTCTGGGGCCCACTTGGTGTGTGCTGGGGCTGAGACTAAAGCTTTTCACGTGCAGAGGCCTTTCTTGGCGTCAAACTTCATGTTATGACGTGTTTTGGGCGTTCAACTCCGGATAATGACGTGTTTCTGGCGTTTAACTCCAGACAGCAGCATGAACTTGGCGTTTAACGCCAAGTTACGTCATCTATCCTCGCTCAAAGTATGGACTATTATATATTGCTGGAAAGCCCTGGATGTCTACTTTCCAACGCCGTTGAGAGCGCGCCAATTGGACTCCTGTAGCTCCAGAAAATCCATTTCGAGTGCAGGGAGGTCAGGATCCAACAGCATCAGCAGTCCTTTTTCAGCCTAAGTCAGATTTTTGCTCAGCTCCCTCAATTTCAGCCAGAAAATACCTGAAATCACAGAAAAACACACAAACTCATAGTAAAGTCCAGAAATATGATTTTTGCCTAAAAACTAATATTATTTTACTAAAAACTAACTAAAACATGCTAAAATCTACATGAAATTACACCCAAAAAGCGTATAAAATATCCGCTCATCACAACACCAAACTTAAACTGTTGCTTGTCCTCAAGCAACTAGATGAATGAAATAGGTTCTAATAGAGATAAAGAAATAATAATATTCTCGAGTTCTAAATGAGGCTCAGATTCTTATTAGATGAGCGGGGCTTGTAGCTTTTTGCCTCTGAACAGTTTTGGCATCTCCCTGTATCTTTAAATTTTCAGAATGATTGGCATCCTTAGGAACTCAGAATTCAGATAGTATTGTTGATTCTCCTAGTGTAGTATGTTGATTCTTGAACACAGTCATTTTATGAGTCATGGCTGTGGCCCTAAGCACTTTGTCTTCCAGTATTACCACCGGATACACAAATGCCACAGACACATAACTGGGTGAACCTTTTCAGATTGTGACTCAGCTTTGCTAAAGTCCCCAGTTAGTGGTGTCCAGAGCTCTTAAGCACACTCTTTAGCTTTGGATCACGACTTTAACCATTCAGTCTCAAGCTTTTCACTTGGACCTTCATGACACAAGCACATGGTTAGGGACAGCTTGATTTAGCCGCTTAGGCCTGGATTTTATTTCCTTGGGCCCTCCTATCCATTCATGCTCAAAGCCTTGGATCTTTGCAAAAATTTTCGCCACTTTTTTTTTTTTTTTTTTTTTGAACTGCTTTTTCTTGCTTCAAGAATCAATTTCATGATTTTTCAGATCCTCAACAATATTTTTCGTGTTCTTTGTCCTTTCAGGAGCCAATATCCCTCAAATTCAAAGTACATATTATGCACTGTTCAAGCATTCATTCAGAGAACAAAAAGTATTGCCACCACATATAATTAATTAAAATTTTATTTATTAAGAACTCGAAAAACATAAATTACTTCTTTATTCTAAAAGAAAATCTACTACTTTATTCATGCCTAATGATGATGAGAAAAATAAATTATAACTTAATTGGAAATAAAATCAAAATAGACATCCTAATTACTACTAAATATCTTCTAAGGTTAATTTCTAAAAGGAATAATCTCTACTAAGTTGGAACAGAGAAATTGGAACTCAGCAACCTGTTGTTTTGAGGAGTGGATGCTCCTCTGACTCTTTGGGGTGTGGTTCAAGGATTAATTTTTGGCGCTTTAGCTCCCTTAGATCACGCCCTTGCTCCTCTTGTTCCTTGAGCAGTTTGCAAATCATGCTACCTTGATTATTCTGTTCTTCCTTTATTTGATCCATAGCTTCTTGCAATCTAGAAACAGAAGCCTCAAGTTGTTCCCAATATTCATATTGGGGCAGTTCTGGGAGGGCTTCTTGTGCTCTCCTTCTGACAGGATCCTCTTGTTGCTGTTGCCTGACCATTGATATTCCAGTAATGGGCTTTTCAATTGGGATATATTCAGTTATTCCCATCTTTACTCCAGCCTCTTTGCAAAGCATAGAAACTAGGCTTGGATAAGCCAATTTGGCGTCCTTAGAATTCCTGTTTGCTATTTTATATAGCTCACAGGAGATCAGCTGATGGACTTCCACTTCTTTTCCCAACATAATGCAGTGAATCATGACAGCTCTTTTGATGGTAACTTCAGAATGGTTGCTGGTGGGCAAGATGGAACGACAAATAAAGTCCAGCCAGCCTCTGGCTACTGGTTTTAGATCTTCTCTTTTGAGTTGGACTGGGATGCCAGTTGTACTGGTAGTCCACTTGGCTCCAGGGATG
This sequence comes from Arachis hypogaea, assembly GCF_003086295.3. Taxonomy (NCBI): domain Eukaryota; kingdom Viridiplantae; phylum Streptophyta; class Magnoliopsida; order Fabales; family Fabaceae; genus Arachis; species Arachis hypogaea. Next base: position 35,848,466 of record NC_092045.1, on the reverse strand, counting down.
CATATGTCCTCCAGAACCTTATCCAGCCCTTTATTGACCCTTATCATTCTCCTATTAAAGGAGTCTGGGTCATCTTTCAGTTGAGGGATCTTGAATATCTCCCTGATCCTGTCAGAATGGGTATGAATGATTTTTCCTCTGACCACTGTCTTATGGTCAAAGATAGCAGCTCCAATGATTCTTTGCCTTTCTGTCTGCCATAGATTAGCATAGAATTCTTGAACCATATTCTTCCCCACTTTCGTTTCAGGATTGGCCAGAATTTCCCAATTCCTGTTTCGAATTTGCTCTTGGATCTCCGGATATTCATTTTCTTTCAGATCAAATCTGACTTCCGGGATCACTGATCTGTGACTCATTATCTTGTAGTAATGGTCTGAATGTTCTTTAGTTAAGAACTTCCCTTGGTTCCAAAGTGGCTTTGGAACGCTTTCTTTCTTTCCTCTTGGGGCGGTTTGTTTCCCTTTAGGAGCCATGATCAAGAGACACAATAGTTTTTGTGATCACGGGAAAAACACACCAAACTTAGAGCTTTGCTTGTCCCCAAGCAAAAGAAAAGAAAGAAGAGGGATAGGAGGAGAGCAATGTGGAATGGTGATGATGAGGAGGGCGCCAAACACAAGATATAGGGAGGGGGGGTGGGCAATTTTCGAAAAAAAATTAAGAAAGAGATAAGATAAAAGATATAATTTAAAAGATATGATCAGAAAAAGATATAATTTTAAAAAGGAAAAGATATGAATCATAATTTAAAAGATAATTTTGAAATTTAATTTTAAAAAGGATTTTTAAAAGGAGTTAAAGATGTGTTGGAAACAAATTTGAAAAGCTGATGGCTTGAATTGGAAAGCCATTTGGCTTTTGGGTTAAGATAAATCTAAAAAATTTGCAATCATTGGATTTTAGAAATTAGGATGAAAACTTTTGGAATTGAAAGTGATAGTTTAAAATATGTTTATGCAAGAAATCAAGAATTGAAACATAAAAATTTTGAAAAATTGCAAAGAAAAACGAAATTGTACCTCCTCCCACCATCCTGGCGTTAAACGCCCACATGGTGCATGGTTTGGGCGTTTAACGCCCACATGTTGCTTCTCCTGGGCGTTCAACGCCCATGTGATGCTTCTTCCTGGCGTTGAACGCCAGGAGGTTGGTGCGCGAAATTGTGAACTATACTTTTTCACAACCCTCATAATCCCCGGTAATGGCTCCAAGAACTTGGTGGCTCAATACCATGGCATTACACAACTTCGCACAACTAACCAGCAAGTGCACTGGGTCGTCCAAGTAATAAACCTTACGCGAGTAAGGGTCGATCCCACGGAGATTGTTAGTATTGAAGCAAGCTATGGTCATCTTGTAAATCTTAGTCAGGCAAACTCAAATGTATATGGTGATGAACGAAAATAACATAAAAGATAAAGATAGTGATACTTATGTAATTCATTGGTAGGAACTTCAGATAAGCGTATGAAGATGCCTTCCCTTCCGTCTCTCTGCTTTCCTACAGTCTTCATCCAATTCTTCTTACTCCTTTCCATGGCAAGCTCGTGTAGGGTCTCACTGTTGTCAGCAGCTACCTCCCATCCTCGCAGTGAAAGCTAATGCACACACTCTGTCACAGTGCTGCCAATCACCGGTGTGGTTCCCTCCCCTACTGGAATAGAATCCAGTGATTCTTTTGCGTCTGTCACTAACGCCCAGTAAGTTACAGGTTTGAAGCACGTCACAGTCATTCAGTCATTGAATCCTACTCAGAATACCACAGACAAGGTTAGACCTTCCGGATTCTCTTGAATGCTGCCATCAATTCTTGCCTATACCACGAAGATTCTGACTTCACGGAATGGCTGGCTCGTTTGTCAGGCGATCAACCATGCATCGTGCAATCAGGAATCCAAGAGATATTCACTAGAGCCTCGAATGCTAGTAGAACAAGAGTGGTTGTCAGTCACTTTGTTCATGGGTGAGAATGGTGATGGGCGTCAATCATCACCTCCATCAAGTTGAAGAACAAGTGATATCTTAGATAAAGAACAAGCGGAATTGAATGGAAGAACAATAGTAATTGCATTAATACTCGAGGTACAGCAGAGCTCCACACCTTAATCTATGGTGTGTAGAAACTCCACCGTTGAAAATACATAAGCATAAGGTCTAGGCATGGCCGAATGGCCAGCCTCCCAATGATCTAAGATCTAAAGTGATCAAAAGATATAAAGATCCAAAGACCTAAAGATCCAAAGATTTCTAATACAATAGTCAAAGGTCCTATTTATAGAAAACTAGTAACCTAAGGTGTACAGAAATGAGTAAATGACATAAAAATCCACTTCCGGGCCCACTTGGTGTGTGCTTGGGCTGAGCAATGAAGCAAATTTCGTGCAGAGACTCCTCTTGGAGTTAAACGCCAGCTTTAGTGCCAGTTTGGGCGTTTAACTCCCATTTGGGTGCCAGTTCCAGCGTTTAACGCTGGAATTTCCTGAGGTGACTTTGAACGCCGGTTTGGGCCATCAAATCTTGGGCAAAGTATGGACTATCATATATTGCTAGAAAGCCCAGGATGTCTACTTTCCAAAGCCGTTGAGAGCGCGCCAATTGGGCTTCTGTAGCTCCAGAAAATCCACTTCGAGTGCAGGGAGGTCAGAATCCAACAGCATCTGCAGTCCTTTTGAGTCTCTGGATCAGATTTTTGCTCAGATCCCTCAATTTCAGCCAGAAAATACCTGAAATCACAGAAAAACACACAAACTCATAGTAAAGTCCAGAAAAGTGAATTTTAACTAAAAACTAATAAAAATATAATAAAAACTAACTAAAAGATACTAAAAACATACTAAAAACAATGCCAAAAAGTATACAAATTATCCGCTCATCACAACACCAAACTTAAATTGTTGCTTGTCCCCAAGCAACTGAAAATCAAATAAGATAAAAAGAAGAGAATATACTATAGACTCCAAATTATCAATGAAACTTAGCTCCAAATTAGATGAGCGCGACTAGTAGCTTTTTGCCTCCGAACAGTTTTGGCATCTCACTTTATCCTTTGAAATTCAGAATGATTGGCTTCTTTAGGAACTCAGAATCCAGATAGTGTTATTGATTCTCTTAGTTAAGTATGATGATTCTTGAACACAGCTACTTATTGAGTCTTGGCCGTGGCCCAAAGCACTCTGTTTTCCAGTATTACCACCGGATACATACATGCCGCAGACACATAATTGGGTGAACCTTTTCAGATTGTGACTCAGCTTTGCTAAAGTCCCCAATTAGAGGTGTCCAGGGTTCTTAAGCACACTCTTATTTGCCTTGGATCACAACTCTTATTTCTTTCTTTTCTTTTTCTTCTCTCTATTTTTTTCGTTTTCTTTTTCTCCCTTTTTTTTTTCACTGCCTTTTCTTGCTTCAAGAATCATTTTTATGATTTTTCAGATCCTCAGTAACATGTCTCCTTTTTCATCATTCTTTCAAGAGCCAACAATTTTAACATTCATGAACCACAAATTCAAAAGACATATGCACTGTTTAAGCATACATTCAGAAAACAAAAGTATTGCCACCACATCAAACTAATTAAGCTAGTTTTAAAGATGAATTCGAAATCCTGTACTTCTTGTTCTTTTGTGATAAAAACAGTTTCCATTTAAGAAAGGTGATGGATTCATATAACTTTTTGGCATAGACACTAGGACACTAATGATCACAAGACACAAACATGGATAACATAAGCATAAAATTCGAAAAACAGAAGAATAAATAACAAGGAAATCAAGGAACGGGTCCACCTTAGTGATGGCGGCTCTTTCTTGCTCTTGAAGATCCTATGGAGTGCTTGAGCTCCTCAATGTCTCTTCCTTGTCTTTGTTGCTCCTCTCTCAGTTGTCCCATGTTGGAACTCAATTCTCCTAGGGAGGTGTTCAATTGCTCCCAATAGTCTTGTGGAGGAAAGTGCATCCCTTGAGGCATCTCAGGGATCCCATGATGAGAGGGGTCTCTTGTTTGCTCCATCCTTTTCTTAGTGATGGGCTTGAGGTCATGCCTTCTCAGTTGAACCGGTTTCCATCTTGAATCTCTCTTTTATTGAACGCCCTCTTCACAAATGTCTATGAGGACTTGGTCCAACCTTTGATCAAATTTGACCCTTCTAGTGTAAGGATGTTCATCTCCTTGCATCATAGGCAAGTTGAACGCTACCCTCACACTCTCCGGACTAAAATCCAAGTATTTCCCCCGAACCATAGTGAGATAATTCTTTGGATTCGGGTTCACACTTTGGTCATGGTTCTTGGTGATCCATGCATTGGCATAGAACTCTTGAACCATCAAGATTCCGACTTGTTGAATGGGGTTGGTAAGAACTTCCCAACCTCTTCTTCGGATCTCATGTCGGATCTCCGGATATTCACCCTTTTTGAGTGAAAAAGGGGCCTCGGGGATCACCTTCTTCAAGGCCACAACTTCATAGAAGTGGACTTGATGCATCCTTGAGAGGAATCTATCCATCTCCCATGACTCGGAGGTGGAAGCCTTTGCCTTCCCTTTCCTCTTTCTAGAGGTTTCTCCGGCCTTGGATGCCATAATGGTTATGGAAAAGCGAAAAAGCAACGCTTTTACCACACCAAACTTAAAATGTTTGCTCGTCCTCGAGCAAAAGAAGAAAGAAGAGAGTAGAAGAAGAAGAAATGAGGAAGAGGGAGATGGTGGTGTGTTCGGCCAAAGAGGGGGAAAAGTGGTGTTTAGGTAGTGTGAAAATGAAGGGTTGAAGAAGGGTATATATAGGAGAGAGGGGGGTAAAGGTTCGGCCATTATGGGTGGGTTTGGGAGGGAAAGTGGTTTGAATTTGAAGGGTGAGGTTGGTGGGGATTTATGAAGGATGGATATGAGTGGTGAAGAGAAGGGTAGGATTTGATAGGTGAGGGGTTTTTGGGGAAGAGGTGTTGAGGTGATTGGTGAATGGGGGAAGAAGAGAGAGAGTGATGGTAGGGTCCTGTGGGGTCCACAGATCCTGTAGTGTCAAGGAAAAGGCATCCTTGCACCAAATGGCATCAAAATCCACGTTTTGAGCCATTTCTGGCGTTAAACGCCGGGCTGGTGCCCATTCCTGGCGTTTAACGCCAGGTTCTTGCCCTTTACTGGCGTTTAACGCCAGTCTGGTGCCCCTTTCTGGCGTTAAACGCCCAGATGGGTGCCAGACTGGGCGTTAAACGCCCAACTGCTAGGCTGACTGGCGTTTAAACGCCAGCAGCATCTTCCTCCAGGGTGTGCTATTTTTCTTCCTGTTTTTCATTCTGTTTTTGCTTTTTTCATTGTTTTTGTGACTTCTTATGATCATCAACCTACAAAAAAGATAAAATAACAAAAGAAAATAATTAATTATAAAACATTGGGTTGCCTCCCAACAAGCGCTTCTTTAATGTCATTAGCTTGACAGAGGACTCTCATGGAGCCTCAGAAGTGCTCAGAACCGTGTTGGACCCTCCCAACACCAAACTTAGAGTTTGAATGTGGGGGTTCAACACCAAACTTAGAGTTTGGTTGTGGCCTCCCAACACCAAACTTAGAGTTTGACTGTGGGGGCTCAGTTTGGCTCTGTTTTGAGAGAAGCTCTTCATGCTTCCTCTCCATGATGACAGAGGGATATCCTTGGTCCTTAAACACCAAGGATTCTTCATTCACTTGAATGATCAACTCTCCTCTATCAACATCAATCACAGCCTTTGCTGTGGCTAGGAAGGGTCTGCCAAGGATGATGGATTCATCCATGCACTTCCCAGTCTTTAGGACTATGAAATCAGTAGGGATGTAATGGTCTTCAATCTTCACCAAAACATCCTCTACAAGTCCATAAGCTTGTTTTCTTGAGTTGTCTGCCATCTCTAGTGAGATTCTTGCAGCTTGTACCTCAAAGATCCCTAGCTTCTCCATTACAGAGAGGGGCATGAGGTTTACACTTGACCCTAAGTCACACAAGGCCTTTTTGAAGGTCATGGTGCCTATGGTACAAGGTATGGAAAACTTCCCAGGATCCTGCCTCTTTTGAGGCAGTTTCTGTTTAGACAAGTCATTCAGTTCTTTGGTGAGCAAAGGGGGTTCATCCTCCCAAGTCTCATTTCCAAATAACTTGTCATTTAGCTTCATGATTGCTCCAAGGTATTTAGCAACTTGCTCTTCAGTGACATATTCATCCTCTTCAGAAGAAGAATACTCATCAGAGCTCATGAATGGCAGAAGTAAGTCCAATGGAATCTCTATGGTCTCATCTTGAGCCTCAGATTCCCAAGGTTCCTTATTGGGGAACTCAGTGGAGGTCAGTGGACGTCCATTGAGGTCTTCCTCAGTGGCGTTCACTGCCTCTTCTTCCTCCCAGAATTCGGCCATATTGAGGGCCTTGCATTCTCCTTTTGGATTTTCTTCAGTATTGCTTGGGAGAGTGCTTGGAGGAAGTTCAGTAATTTTCTTGCTCAGCTGACCCACTTGTCCTTCCAAATTCCTAATGGAGGACCTAGTTTCAGTCATGAAGCTTTGAATGGTTTTGATTAGATCAGAGACCATGGTTGCTAAGTCAGAGGTACTCTGCTTAGAACTCTCTGTCTGTTGCTGAGAAGATGATGGAAAAGGCTTGCTATTGCTAAACCTGTTTCTTCCACCATTATTGTTATTGAAACCTTGTTGGGGTCTCTGTTGATCCTTCCATGAAAGATTTGGATGATTCCTCCATGAAGGATTGTAGGTGTTTCCATAGGGTTCTCCCATGTAATTCACCTCTTCTATTGAAGGGTTCTCAGGATCATAAGCTTCTTCTTCAGATGAAGCTTCCTTAGTACTGCTTGGTGCATTTTGCATTCCAGACAGACTTTGAGAAATCATATTGATTTGTTGAGTCAATATTTTATTCTGAGCCAAAATGGCATTCAGAGTGTCAATCTCAAGAACTCCTTTCTTCTGACTAGTCCCATTGTTCACAGGATTTCTTTCAGAAGTGTACATGAATTGGTTATTTGCAACCATTTCAATCAGTTCTTGAGCTTCAGTAGGCGTCTCCTTCAAATGAAGAGATCCTCCAGAAGAGCTATCCAAAGACATCTTGGACAGTTCAGAGAGACCATCATAGAAAATACCTATGATGCTCCATTCAGAAAGCATATCAGTGGGACACTTTCTGATCAATTGTTTGTATCTTTCCCAAGCTTCATAGAGGGATTCTCCTTCCTTCTGTCTGAAGGTTTGGACTTCCACTCTAAGCTTACTCAATTTTTTGAGGTGGAAAGAACTTTGCCAAGAAGGCATTGACTAGCTTTTCCCAAGAGTCCAGGCTTTCTTTAGGTTGAGAGTCCAACCATGTCCTAGCTCTGTCTCTTACAGCAAAAGGGAATAGCATCAGTCTGTAGACCTCAGGGTCAACCCCATTAGTCTTGACTGTGTCACAGATTTGCAAGAACTCAGCTAAAACCTGATGAGGATCTTCCATTGGAAGTCCATGGAACTTGCAATTCTGTTGCATTAGAGAAACTAATTGAGGCTTAAGCTCAAAGTTGTTTGCTCCAATGGCAGGGATAGAGATGCTTCTCCCATAGAAGTCGGGAGTAGGTGCAGTAAAGTCACCCAGCACCTTCCTTGCATTGTTGGTATTGTTGTTGTTTTCGGCTGCCATGTGTTCTTCTTCCTTGAAGAATTCGGTCAGGTGCTCTAAAGAGAGTTGTGCTTTGGCTTCTCTTAGCTTTCTCTTCAAGGTCCTTTCAGGTTCAGGATCAGCCTCAACAAGAATGCCTTTGTCCTTGCTCCTGCTCATAAGATAGAGAAGGAAACAAGAAAATATGGAATCCTCTATGTCACAGTATAGAGATTCCTTTAGGTGTCAGAGGAAAAGAAGAGTAGAAGACAGAAGTGGAAAATTCGAACTTAACAAAGAAGATAGAGTTCGAATTTTGCCTTAAGGGATAGTGTTAGTCCATAAATTGAAGGATGTGAGAAGGAGGGAAGTGATTTTCGAAAATTAAGTGGAAAATTTAAAAAAAATATTTTTGAAAAACATTACTTAATTTTCGAAAATGAAAAGGGAAAAGAAATCAAATGATTTTTGAAAAAGATTTTGAAATTAGAAATCAGAAACATTTAATTGAAAACTATTTTGAAAAAGATGTGGTTAAGAAGATATGATTGGTTTTAAAAAGATGTGATTGAGAAGATATGATTTGAAAACAATTTTAAAAGATATGATTTGAAAACAATTTGAAAAGATATGATTTTAAAAATTAATGACTTGCCTAACAAGAAAAGATATGAATCAAACATAAAACCTTCCTCAACAGAAAAGGCAAAAAATGTTCAATCAAATCATTAATTGTTAATAAGTATTTTTGAAAAAGGAAAGAAATTGATTTTGAAAAAGATTTGATTGAAAATTGATTTGAAAAAGATTTGATTTTGAAAAGATTTTGAAAACTTAGAAAAAATCTGATTTGAAAACAAAATCTTCCTCCCCTAGCCATCCTGGCGTTAAACGCCCAGAATGGTATACATTCTGGCGTTTAACGCCCAAAATGCTACCCTTTTGGGCGTTAAACGCCCAACCAGGTACCCTGGCTGGCGTTTAAACGCCAGTCTGTCCTTCTTCACTGGGCGTTTTTAACGCCCAGCTTTTTCTGTGCAATTCCTCTGCTGTATGTTCTGAATCTTCAATTCTCTGTATTATTGACTTGAAAAGACACAAATTAAAAATATTTTTGGATTTTTAATAATAAGGACAAACCAAAATGCAACAAGAATCAAATGACAATGCATGCAAGACACCAAACTTAGCAGTTTGTATACTACTGACACTAACAAAACGAAAATGCATATGAGACACACAAAACACTCAAGTCAATAGAATTCAAAGATCAGAATAAGGAAATCATCAAGAACAACTTGAAGATCAATGAGGACACATGCATGAATGCAATAAGAACAGAAACATGCAATTGACACTAAACTTAGGATGAGACTCTAGACTCAAAAAAGAAATATTTTTGGATTTTTCGAAAATTATGTAGAAAAAGAAAATAAAGGTATCAAAATTCTTAATGAGAATTCCAGGAATCATGCAATGTTAGTCTAAAGCTTTAGTCTAAAGAAATTAGACATGGCCGGCCAAGCTTCAGCAGGACATTGCATTCAAGAGCTAAATTGATGAAGATCAATCAGCTTTGGTGATGATAAGAACATCACCTTGAAACACTAGAATTCATTCTTAAGAACTCTGAAGAAAAATACCTAATCTAAGCAACAAGATGAACCGTCAGTTGTCCAGCCTAAACAATCCCCGGCAACGACGCCAAAAACTTGATGTTGTTGCCGGATCTTGGCACTGATGTTACCAAAAGCTTGCTCAAAACTTGAACAATCCCCGGCAACGGCGCCAAAAACTTGGTGCGCGAAATTGTGAACTATACTTTTTCACAACCCTCATAATCCCCGGTAATGGCTCCAAGAACTTGGTGGCTCAATACCATGGCATTACACAACTTCGCACAACTAACCAGCAAGTGCACTGGGTCGTCCAAGTAATAAACCTTACGCGAGTAAGGGTCGATCCCACGGAGATTGTTAGTATTGAAGCAAGCTATGGTCATCTTGTAAATCTTAGTCAGGCAAACTCAAATGTATATGGTGATGAACGAAAATAACATAAAAGATAAAGATAGTGATACTTATGTAATTCATTGGTAGGAACTTCAGATAAGCGTATGAAGATGCCTTCCCTTCCGTCTCTCTGCTTTCCTACAGTCTTCATCCAATTCTTCTTACTCCTTTCCATGGCAAGCTCGTGTAGGGTCTCACTGTTGTCAGCAGCTACCTCCCATCCTCGCAGTGAAAGCTAATGCACACACTCTGTCACAGTGCTGCCAATCACCGGTGTGGTTCCCTCCCCTACTGGAATAGAATCCAGTGATTCTTTTGCGTCTGTCACTAACGCCCAGTAAGTTACAGGTTTGAAGCACGTCACAGTCATTCAGTCATTGAATCCTACTCAGAATACCACAGACAAGGTTAGACCTTCCGGATTCTCTTGAATGCTGCCATCAATTCTTGCCTATACCACGAAGATTCTGACTTCACGGAATGGCTGGCTCGTTTGTCAGGCGATCAACCATGCATCGTGCAATCAGGAATCCAAGAGATATTCACTAGAGCCTCGAATGCTAGTAGAACAAGAGTGGTTGTCAGTCACTTTGTTCATGGGTGAGAATGGTGATGGGCGTCAATCATCACCTCCATCAAGTTGAAGAACAAGTGATATCTTAGATAAAGAACAAGCGGAATTGAATGGAAGAACAATAGTAATTGCATTAATACTCGAGGTACAGCAGAGCTCCACACCTTAATCTATGGTGTGTAGAAACTCCACCGTTGAAAATACATAAGCATAAGGTCTAGGCATGGCCGAATGGCCAGCCTCCCAATGATCTAAGATCTAAAGTGATCAAAAGATATAAAGATCCAAAGACCTAAAGATCCAAAGATTTCTAATACAATAGTCAAAGGTCCTATTTATAGAAAACTAGTAACCTAAGGTGTACAGAAATGAGTAAATGACATAAAAATCCACTTCCGGGCCCACTTGGTGTGTGCTTGGGCTGAGCAATGAAGCAAATTTCGTGCAGAGACTCCTCTTGGAGTTAAACGCCAGCTTTAGTGCCAGTTTGGGCGTTTAACTCCCATTTGGGTGCCAGTTCCAGCGTTTAACGCTGGAATTTCCTGAGGTGACTTTGAACGCCGGTTTGGGCCATCAAATCTTGGGCAAAGTATGGACTATCATATATTGCTAGAAAGCCCAGGATGTCTACTTTCCAAAGCCGTTGAGAGCGCGCCAATGGGGCTTCTGTAGTTCCAGAAAATCCACTTCGAGTGCAGGGAGGTCAGAATCCAACAGCATCTGCAGTCCTTTTGAGTCTCTGGATCAGATTTTTGCTCAGATCCCTCAATTTCAGCCAGAAAATACCTGAAATCACAGAAAAACACACAAACTCATAGTAAAGTCCAGAAAAGTGAATTTTAACTAAAAACTAATAAAAATATAATAAAAACTAACTAAAAGATACTAAAAACATACTAAAAACAATGCCAAAAAGTATACAAATTATCCGCTCATCAGAGGTCCTTCTTTACTGGGCGTTTTTCTAAACGCCCAGAATGCTAGCAGATTGGCGTTAAACGCCCAGAAGGTGCATCTTTCTGGCGTTTAACGCCCAGAAGATGCTTCTTCTTGGCGTTTAACGCCCAGAAGGCTACCCTTACTGGCGTTAAACGCCCAGTGGGTGCTTCTTTTGGGCGTTTAACGCCCAAAGTATTTCTTACTGGCTTTTTCATGCCAGTGAGCTTCCAAATTTCTCTGTAACTCTTGGGACTTCAATCAATTACTAATTCACCTTTGAAGATACTTGGACTCAAACCTGTAAAGAAAAGAAAATTTATTTAATCAGTAAATAAACTTTGTAAATGGCTGGGTTGCCTCCCAGCAAGCGCTTCTTTAATGTCATTAGCTGGACTGACACTGATATTCAATGTAATCTCAGTCTTGAGCATTCTTGCTCGAAATTATCTTCAAGATAGTGTTTAACTCTTTGTCCATTGACAATGAACTTTTTGTTAGAGTCACTATCCTGAAGTTCTATGTATCCATATGGTGATACACTTGTGATTACATATGGACCTCTCCACCGGGATTTTAATTTCCCAGGGAATAATTTGAGCCTTGAATTAAATAGCAGAACTTTCTGTCCTGGCTCAAAGACTCTGGATGACAATTTCTTATCATGCCATCTTTTTGCTTTCTCTTTGTAAATTTTTGCATTTTCGAAAGCATTGAGTCTAAATTCCTCTAGCTCATTTAATTGGAGTAATCGTTTTTCTCCAGCTAACTTGGCATCAAGGTTCAGGAATCTGGTTGCCCAATAGGCTTTGTGTTCCAGTTCCACTGGCTAGTGACATGCCTTTCCATACACAAGCTGGTATGGAGAGGTCCCTATAGGGGTTTTGAATGCTGTTCTATATGCCCACAGAGCATCATCCAAGCTTCTTGCCCAATCCTTTCTACGGTTAATTACAGTCCGTTCCAGGATTCTTTTAAGTTCTCTATTTGAGACTTCAGCCTGCCCATTAGTTTGTGGGTGATATGGAGTAGCCACCCTGTGGTTGACTCCATAACGTACTAGAGCAGAGTAGAGCTGCTTATTACAGAAATGAGTACCCCCATCACTGATTAACACTCTAGGGATACCAAATCTGCTGAAGATATGCTTCTGGAGGAATTTTAACACTGTTTTAGTGTCATTAGTGGGTGTTGCTATAGCTTCCACCCATTTGGATACATAATCCACTGCCACCAGAATATAGGTGTTTGAGTATGATGGTGGGAAAGGTCCCATGAAGTCAATGCCCCATACATCAAACAACTCAATTTCCAAGATTCCTTGTTGAGGCATAGCATAACTGTGAGGCAGGTTGCCTGATCTCTGGCAACTATCACAGTTAAGTACGAATGCTCGGGAATCTTTATAGAGAGTAGGCCAGTAGAAGCCACTCTGGAGGACTCTTGTGGCTGTTCGTTCACTTCCAAAATGTCCTCCATACTGTGATCCATGGCAATGCCAGAGGATCTTCTGTGCTTCTTCTTTAGGCACACATCTACGGATTACTCCGTCTGCACATCTCTTAAAGAGATATGGTTCATCCCAAAGATAGTACTTTGCATCTGTGATTAATTTCTTTGATTGCACCTTACTGTACTCTTTGGGTATGAATCTTACTGCCTTGTAGTTTGCAATGTCTGCAAACCATGGCACTTCCTGGACGGCTAGTAATTGCTCATCAGGAAAGGTTTCAGAAATTTCAGTGAGAGGGAGGGACGCCCCTTCCACTAGTTCTATTCGGGACAGGTGATCTGCTACTTGATTTTCTGTCCCTTTTCTGTCTCTTATTTCTATATCAAACTCTTGCAGGAGCAGCACCCATCTGATGAGTCTGGGTTTTGAATCCTGCTTTGTGAGTAGATATTTAAGAGCAGCATGATCAGTGTACACAATCACTTTTGATCCTACTAAGTAGGATCTAAATTTGTCAATGGCGTAAACCACTGCAAGTAGCTCTTTTTCTGTGGTTGTGTAATTCTTCTGTGCATCATTTAGCACACGGCTGGCATAGTAAATGACATGAAGAAGCTTGTCATGCCTTTGTCCCAATACTGCACCAATGGCATGGTCACTGGCATCACACATTAGTTCAAATGGTAATGTCCAGTCTGGTGCAGAGATAATTGGTGCTGTAACCAATTTAGCTTTCAGAGTTTCAAATGCCTGCAGACACTCTTCATTAAAGATGAATGGCGTGTCTGCAGCTAGCAGGTTGCTCAGAGGTTTGGCGATTTTTGAAAAATCCTTTATAAACCTCCTATAGAACCCTGCATGTCCCAGAAAGCTTCTGATTGCCTTAACATTAGCAGGTGGTGGTAATTTTTCAATTACTTCCACCTTAGCTTGGTCTACCTCTATCCCCTTGTTCGAAATTTTGTGCCCAAGGACAATTCCTTCAGTTACCATAAAGTGACACTTTTCCCAGTTTAAAACCAGGTTAGTCTCTTGGCATCTTTTCAGAACAAGTGCTAAATGGTTAAGGCAGGAGCTGAATGAGTCTCCAAATACTGAAAAATCATCCATGAAGACTTCCAGAAATTTTTCCACCATATCAGAGAAAATAGAGAGCATGCACCTCTGAAAGGTTGCAGGTGCATTGCACAGGCCAAATGGCATCCTTCTGTATGCAAATACTCCAGATGGACATGTGAAGGCCGTTTTCTCCTGATCCTGGGGATCTACTGCAATTTGATTATAACCTGAATATCCATCCAGAAAGCAGTAGTATTCATGACCTGCTAGTCTTTCTAGCATCTGGTCTATGAATGGTAAAGGAAAATGATCCTTTCTGGTGGCTGTATTGAGCCTTCTGTAATCAATGCACATACGCCACCCTGTAACTGTCCTTGTAGGAACCAATTCATTTTTTTCATTATGAACCACTGTCATGCCACCCTTCTTAGGGACAACTTGGACAGGGCTCACCCAGGGGCTGTCAGAAATAGGATAAATAATCCCAGCCTCTAGTAATTTAGTGACCTCTTTTTGCACCACTTCTTTCATAGCTGGGTTCAGCCGCCTTTGTGGTTGAACCACTGGCTTGGCGTCATCCTCCAACAAGATTTTGTGCATGCATCTGGCTGGGCTAATGCCCTTGAGATCACTAATGGACCACCCAAGAGCTGTCTTGTGCGTCCTTAGCACTTGAATTAGTGCTTCCTCTTCCTGTGGCTCTAAGGTAGAGCTTATAATTACAGGAAAGGTCTCACCTTCTCCCAGAAATGCATATTTCAGGGATGGTGGTAATGGTTTGAGCTCGGGTTTTGGAGGTTTCTCCTCTTCTTGAGGGATTTTCAGAGGTTCTATTATCTTCTCTGATTCCTCCAAATCAGGCTGAACATCTTTAAAGATGTCCTCCAGCTCTGATTCGAGACTCTCAGCCATGTTGACCTCTCTTACCAGAGAATCAATGAGATCAACACTCATGCAGTCATTTGGGGTGTCTGGATGTTGCATGGCTTTAACAACATTCAACTTGAACTCTTCCTCATTGACTCTCAAGGTTACTTCCCCTTTTTGGACATCAATGAGGGTTCGGCCAGTTGCTAGGAAAGGTCTTCCTAGAATGAAAGTTGCACTCTTGTGCTCCTCCATTTCCAGCACCACAAAGTCAGTAGGAAAGGCAAATGGCCCAACCTTGACAATCATGTCTTCAATCACGCCTGATGGGTATTTAATGGAGCCATCAGCAAGTTGAAGACATATCCTGGTTGGTTTAATTTCTTCAGCTAAACCAAGCTTTCTGATAGTAGATGCAGGTATTAGGTTGATACTTGCCCCAAGATCACATAAAGCTTGCTTGGTACAAACACCTTCTAATGTGCATGGTATCATAAAGCTCCCAGGATCTTTAGGCTTCTCAGGTAAGCTTTTCAGAATGACTGCACTGCATTCTTCAGTGAGGTAAACTTTTTCAGTTTCCCTCCAATCCTTCTTATGACTTAAGATCTCTTTCATGAACTTAGCAAAAGAGGGTATTTGCTCAAGTGCTTCTGCAAACGGAATCTTTATTTTAAGAGTCCTGAGATAGTCTGCAAAGCGGGCGAATTGCTTATCCTGTTCCGCTTGGCGGAGTTTTTGAGGATAAGGCATTTTGGCTTTGTATTCCTCAACCTTAGTTGCTGCAGTTTTATTACCTACAGAAGTGGGTTGGGAAGCCTTTTTAGAAAGGTCAGCACTTGTATGTGACTGATTCCCCACTGGCATTTGAATGCTAGTGGTGGGAGCTGGAGTGGCGTCAAACGCCACTTCCTTGTTTGTTACTGGCGTTTGAACGCCAGAACCATGCTCCTTTTGGGCGTTCAATGCCAGATCCATGCTTGTTTCTGGCGTTGAACGCCAGGAATAAGCATGGTTTGGGCGTTCAGCGCCAGCTTTATCCCTTTCTGGGCTCTGCTTGTCCTCAGAGGGATTTTTAGTAGCCATTTGTTCATTTCCTGTCTTCTTGCTACCTTGAAGTGAGGTATTTAATGTTTTCCCACTTCTTAATTGAACTGCTTGGCATTCTTCTGTTATATGTTTTGACAGTTGCTTTTCTGTCTGCTTTAATTGTACTTCCATGTTCCTGTTAGCCATTCTTGTTTCCTGTAACATTTCCTTGAATTCGGCTAGCTGCTGAGTTAGAAAATCTAATTGCTGATTGAATTCATTAGCCTGATCCATCGGATTGAGTTCTGCAGTTACTGTTTTAGCTTCTTCTTTCATGGAAGATTCACTGTTTAGATACAGATGCTGATTTCTGGCAACTGTATCAATAAGCTCTTGAGCTTCTTCAATTGTTTTTCTCATGTGTATAGATCCACCAGCTGAGTGGTCTAGAGAAATCTGAGCTTTTTCTGTAAGCCCATAGTAAAAGATGTCTAATTGCACCCATTCTGAAAACATTTCAGAGGGGCATTTTCTTAGCATCTCTCTGTATCTCTCCCATGCATCATAAAGGGATTCATTATCTCCTTGTTTGAAGCCTTGGATGCTTAGTCTTAGCTGTGTCATCCGTTTGGGAGGGAAATAGTGATTCAGGAATTTTTCTGACAGCTGTTTCCATGTTTTTATGCTGTTCTTAGGTTGGTTGTTTAACCACCTCTTAGCTTGATCTTTTACAGCAAATGGAAACAGTAGTAATCTGTAGACATCCTGATCCACTTCCTTATCATGTACTGTATCAGCAATTTGCAGAAATTGTGCCAGAAACTCTGTAGGTTCTTCATGTGGAAGACCAGAATACTGGCAGTTTTGCTGCACCATGATAATGAGCTGAGGATTCAGCTCAAAGCTACTAACTCCAATGGAAGGTATACAGATACTACTCCCATATGAAGCAGTAGTGGGGTTAGCATATGACCCCAGAGTCCTCTTGGACTGTTCACTCATACTTACTTCCATAATGGAATACAAGTTGAGAATTTATAGTTTGGAATGTAGCAATGAAATAAATAAAAATGGAATAAATAAAAAGAAGTTAAAAATAATTTTTCTTTTTTTTTTATAAAATAAAAACGAAATGAATAAAAGAAAGTGAAAATATTTTGAAATTGAAAATTGAATTTTTTAATGTAAAATTTTCGAAAAAGTAGTTGGAAATATAAAATTTTTGAATTTTGAATTTTATGATGAAAGAAAGAAACACACAAAAGACACAAGACTTAAAATTTTTAAATCTAATGCTCCTTATTTTTCGAAAATTTTTGGAGGGAAAACACCAAGGAACACCAAACTTAAAAATTTTAAGATCAAGACACAAGAAAAACTCAAGAACACTTTGAAGATCCACAAGAACACCAAGAACACAAGGAAGAACACCAAACTTAAAATTTTTAGAAAACCAAAATAAATTTTCAAAATTTATGACAAGATTAACAAGAAAACACCAAACTTAAAGTTTGGCACAAGATTAAATCAAGAAAAATAAACAAGAACAACTTGAAAATCAATGAAGAACAAAGACACAAGTCGAAAATTTTAAAGAAAAATATGAGACATGCAATTGACACCAAACTTAGAACAAGACACTAAAACTCACGAAAATAAGAATAAAAATAAAAATAAATTATTCCTAATCTAAGAAATAAAATAAACCTTCAATTGTCCAAACTCAATAATCCCCGGCAACGGCGCCAAAAACTTGGTGGACGAAATTGTGATTCTTAATTAATGGCTCCTTGGCATGTGCCAAGGAGAACTAATTTAACTAACTGATTACTTGCACAATTCCGTTCAACTGACCAGCAAGTGTACTGGGTCGTCCACGTAATACCTTACGTGAGTAAGGGTCGAATCCACAGAGATTATTGGGTTGAAGCAATCAATATTTATTTTATTAATCTTAGTTAGGATGTCAATAGGATTATTTGGATTAAAAGAGAAATTACTGGAATTGATAAAAGAGGGAACAATGTTACTTTGATATGCAGCACTGGGAAATATGTTGGAGTTTTGGAGATGCTTTGTCCTCTGACTTCAACTCTTCCTTGAAATCCTCTTCTCACACGCAGGTCCCTTCCATGGCAAGCTCTATGTAGGGTGTCACCGTTGTCAGTGGCTACTTCCCATCCTCGCAGTGAAAACTATGCTCACGCACTCTGTCACAGTACGGCTAATCACCGGTTGGTTCCCGCTCCTACTGGAATAGAATCACTCTTTTGCGTCTGTCACCAACGCCCAGCAGGTTAAAGTTTGAAGCACGTCACAGTCATTCAATCCCGGAATCCTACTCGGAATACCACAGACAAGGTTTAGACTTTCCGGATTCTCATGAATGCCGCCATCAATCCAGCTTATACCACGAAGATTCTGTTGGGGAATCTAAGAGATATTCATTCAATCTGATGTAGAACGGAGGTGGTTGTCAGGCACACGTTCATGGGTTGAGGAAGGTGATGAGTGTCACGGATCATCACCTTCTCCACAGTTAGGCGCGAATAAACATCTTAGATAAGAACAAGCGTGTTTGAATGGAAAACAAAGGAATTGTATTAAATCATCGAGACGCTGCAGAGCTCCTCGCCCCCAACAATGGAGTTTAGAGACTCATGCCGTCACAAAGTATGTAATTCAGATCTGAAAATGTCATGAGGTACAAGAAATGTCTGTAAAAGTTGTTTAAATAGTAAACTAGTAACCTAGGGTTACAGAAAATGAATAAACTAAGATAATTGGTGCAGAAATCCACTTCTGGGGCCCACTTGGTGTGTGCTGGGGCTGAGACTAAAGCTTTCCACGTGCAGAGGCCTTTCTTGGCGTCAAACTTCATGTTATGACGTGTTTTGGGCGTTCAACTCCGGATAATGACGTGTTTCTGGCGTTTAACTCCAGACAGCAGCATGAACTTGGCGTTTAACGCCAAGTTACGTCGTCTATCCTCGCTCAAAGTATGGACTATTATATATTGCTGGAAAGCCCTGGATGTCTACTTTCCAACGCCGTTGCGAGCGCGCCAATTGGACTCCTGTAGCTCCAGAAAATCCATTTCGAGTGCAGGGAGGTCAGGATCCAACAGCATCAGCAGTCCTTTTTCAGCCTAAGTCAGATTTTTGCTCAGCTCCCTCAATTTCAGCCAGAAAATACCTGAAATCACAGAAAAACACAAAAACTCATAGTAAAGTCCAGAAATATGATTTTTGCCTAAAAACTAATATTATTTTACTAAAAACTAACTAAAACATGCTAAAATCTACATGAAATTACCCCCAAAAAGCGTATAAAATATCCGCTCATCAGCGATCCTTCTTTGATCTCTACTGGAATCATTGCCGCCATTCCATAAGCCAATCAAAAGGGTGATTCCCTTGTTGTGGAGTGTGGAGTTGTCCAATATGCCCATAGGACTTGTGGGAGCTCTTCAGCCCAAGCTCCCTTTGCATCCTGTAGTCTCCGTTTTAACCCGGCTAGTATGACTTTGTTGGCAACTTGATAAACCACTATTTTATGATTTATCTTGTGCTCAATTGAGTGGATTTTATCAATCTTTCATACACTTATTCATACTAATTGCATGAGTTTACGTTTTCCTTCCAGATTTTGTGCTATAATTGAAAACATGCTTCTTTGGGCTTTGATTTTGCTATGATTAATCCTCTCTTATTACCATTTCCTGTCGTGATAAGTGTGTTAAGTGATTTCAGAGATTACAGGGCAGGAATGGTGATGAGCGGATAATTTGTACGCTTTTTGGCATTGTTTTTAGTATGTTTTTAGTATGATCTAGTTAGTTTTTAGTATATTTTTATTAGTTTTTAGTTAAAATTCACTTTTCTGGACTTTACTATGAGTTTGTGTGTTTTTCTGTGATTTCAGGTATTTTCTGGCTGAAATTGAGGGACCTGAGCAAAAATCTGATTCAGAGACTAAAAAGGACTGCAGATGCTGTTGGATTCTGACCTCCCTGCACTCGAAGTGGATTTTCTTAAGCTACAGAAGACCAATTGGCGCACTCTCAAAGGCGTTGGAAAGTAGACATCCTGGGCTTTCCAGAAATATATGATAGTCCATACTTTGCCCAAGATTTGATGGCCCAAACTGGCGTTCAAAGTCACCCTCAGAATTCCCAGCGTTAAACGCCGGAACTGGCACAAGGATGGGAGTTAAACGCCCAAACTGGCATAAAAGCTGGCGTTTAACTCCAAGAAGAGTCTCTACACGAAAATGCTTCAATGCTCAGCCCAAGCACACACCAAGTGGGCCCGGAAGTGGATTTTTACGTCATTTACTCATCTCTGTAAACCCTAGGCTACTAGTTCTCTATAAGTAGGACCTTTTACTATTGTATTGATATATCTGGGTAGCTACCTTTGTTCTTATGCTATCTTAGATCATTGGGAGGCTGGCCATTCGGCCATGCCTAGACCTTGTTCTTATGTATTTTCAACGGTGGAGTTTCTACACACCATAGATTAAGGTGTGGAGCTCTGCTGTACCTCGAGTATTAATGCAATTACTATTGTTCCTCTATTCAATTCCGCTTGTTCTTGTTCTAAGATATCACTTGTTCTTCAACTTGATGAATGTGATGATCCGTGACACTCATCATCATTCGCACCTATGAACGTGTTCCTGACAACCACCTCCGTTCTACCTTAGATTGGGTGAATATCTCTTGGATTCTTGATACACGATGCATGGTTGATCGCCTGACAACAGAGCGCTTGCCTGACAACCGAGCCAGCCATTCCGTGAGATCAGAGTCTTCGTGGTATAGGCTAGAACTGATGGCGGCATTCAAGAGAATCCGGAAGGTCTAACCTTGTCTGTGGTATTCTGAGTAGGATTCAATGATTGAATGACTGTGACGAGCTTCAAACTCCTGAGGGCGGGGCGTTAGTGACAGACGCAAAAGAATCACTGGATTCTATTCCGGCCTGATTGAGAACCGACAGATGGATAGCCGTGCCGTGACAGGGTGCGTTGAACATTTCCACTGAGAGGATGGGAGGTAGCCACTGACAACGGTGAAACCCTTGCATAAGCTTGCCATGGAAAGGAGTAAGAAGGATTGGATGAAGACAGTAGGAAAGCAGAGAGACGGAAGGAACACAGCATCTCCATACGCTTATCTGAAATTCCCACCAATGAATTACATAAGTATCTCTATCTTTATCTTTATGTTTTATTCGTATATCACCCATATCCATTTGAGTTTGCCTGACTAAGATTTACAAGGTGACCATAGCTTGCTTCATACCAACAATCTCTGTGGGATCGACCCTTACTCGCGTAAGGTTTATTACTTGGACTACCCAGTATACTTGCTGGTTAGATTGTGCGAAGTTGTGTTTATGCCATGGTATTGAACACCAAGTTTTTGGATTCATTACCGGGGATTATTTGATTTGTGAAAAGTATTGATCACAATTTCGTGCACCAAGTTTTTGGCGCCGTTGCCGGGGATTGTTGAGTATGGACAACTGACGGTTCATCTTGTTGCTTAGATTAGGTATTTTTTCTTCAGAGTTCTTAAGAATGAATTCTAGAGTTTCATGATGATCTGTTGAAATCTGGCTGGCTGTGAAGCCATGTCTAATTTCATTGGACCGAGGTTTCAACTTATCATCACAAGAGCTTGTTGATTTCTATCAATCTTGCTATTGGAGCAATGATCTGCTAAGGCTTGGCTGGCCTTTGGCCATGTCTAGTGTTTTGGACCGAAGCTTTCTTTGAAAGCTTGGCTGGCTGTGAAGCCATGTCTAATTCCTGGACCGGAGTCTTAGACTACACATTGCATGATTCCTGGAATTCTCATTAAAAATTTTGATACCTTCATTTTCTTTTTCCACTTAATTTTCGAAAAAGCAAAAAAAAACCAAAAATATTTTATGTTTCTTGTTTGAGTTTAGTGTCTTATTTTAAGTTTGGTGTCTTGCATGCATTGTTTATTTGATCTTGGTTCTATTTTCAAGTCAATAGTACAGGGAACTGAAGATTCAGAACATGCAGCAGAGGAATTACACAGAAAAAGCTGGGCGTTCAAAACGCCCAGTGAAGAAGGACAGACTGGCGTTTAAACGCCAGCCAGGGTGCCTGGCTGGGCGTTTAACGCCCAAAAGGGTAGCATTTTGGGCGTTAAACGCCAGAATGGATACCATTCTGGGCGTTTAACGCCAGGATGGCACAAGAGGGAAGATTTTGTTTTCAAATCAATTTTTTTTCAAGTTTTCAAAGTTTTTCAAAATCAAATCTTTTTCAAATCAAATTTTTTCAATCAAATCTTTTTCAAATTCAATTTCTTTCTATTTTCAAGGATACTTGCTATCAATTAATGATTTGATTCAACATTTCAAGTATGTTGCCTTTTCTGTTGAGAAAGGTTTATTGTTTGAATCATATCTTTTCTTGATAGCCAAGTCATTAATTTTCAAAATCAAATTTTTTTTTAAAAGTGTTTTTCAAATCATATCTTCTCAATCACATCTTTTTAAAACCAATCATATCTTCTTAACCACATCTTTTTTAAAATAACTTTCAATCAAATCTTTTTGATTTCTAATTTCAAATTCTTTTTCAAAAATCACTTGATTTCTTTCCCACTTTTATTTTCAAAAATCAATTAGTGTTTTTCAAAGTGTTTTCAAAATTCTTTACTTAATTTTCGAATACTACTTCCCTTCTTCTCACATCCTTCTATTTATGGACTAACACTATTCCTTAATGCACAATTCGAACTCCATCTCTATTGATAAGTTCGAATTTTCTACCTCTGCCTTCTATTTTTCCTTTCCTCTGACACCTCAAGGAATCTCTATACTGTAACATAGAGGATTCCACATTTTCTTGTTCTCTTCTCTTTCTTATGAGTAGGAGTAAGGACAAAAGCATTCTTGTTGAGGCTGATCCTGAACCTGAAAGGACCTTGAAGCGAAAATTAAGAGAAGCTAAGGCACAATTCTCTGTAGAGGACCTAACAGAAATCTTCAAAGAAGAAGAACACATGGCAGCCGAAAACAACAACAATGCCAACAATGCAAGGAAGGTGCTGGGTGACTTTACTGCACCTACTCCCGATTTCTATGGGAGAAGCATCTCTATCCCTGCCATTGGAGCAAACAACTTTGAGCTTAAGCCTTAATTAGTTTCTCTAATGCAACAGAATTGCAAGTTCCATGGACTTCCATTGGAAGATCCTCATCAGTTTTTAGCTGAATTCTTGCAAATCTGTGACACTGTCAAAACTAATGGGGTTGACCCTGAGGTCTACAGACTTATGCTATTCCCTTTTGCTGTAAGAGATAGAGCTAGGACATGGTTGGACTCACAACCTAAAGAAAGCTTGAACTCTTGGGAAAAGCTAGTCAATGCCTTCTTGGCAAAGTTCTTTCCACCTCAAAAATTGAGTAAGCTTAGAGTGGAAGTCCAAACCTTCAGACAGAAGGAAGGAGAATCCCTCTATGAAGCTTGGGAAAGATACAAACAATTAATCAGAAAGTGTCCCTCTGACATGCTTTCTGAATGGAGCATCATAGGTATTTTCTATGATGGTCTGTCTGAACTGTCCAAGATGTCTTTGGATAGCTCTACTGGAGGATCTCTTCATCTGAAGAAGACGCCTACAGAAGCTCAAGAGTTGATTGAAATGGTTGCAAATAAATAAATTCATGTACACTTCTGAAAGGAATCCTGTGAACAATGGGACTAGTCAGAAGAAAGGAGTTCTTGAGATTGACACTCTGAATGCCATATTGGCTCAGAACAAAATATTGACTCAACAGGTCAATATGATTTCTCAAAGTCTGTCTGGAATGCAAAATGCACCAAGCAGTACTAAGGAAGCTTCATCTGAAGAAGAAGCTTATGATCCTGAGAACCCTTCAATGGAAGAGGTGAATTACATGGGAGAACCCTATGGAAACACCTATAATCCTTCATGGAGAAATCATCCAAATTTCTCATGGAAGGATCAACAGAGACCTCAACAAGGTTTCAACAATATAAATGGAGGAAGAAACAGGTTTAGCAATAGCAAGCCTTTTCCATCATCTTCTCAGCAACAGACAGAGAATTCTAAGCAGAACCACTCTGACTTAGCAACCATGGTCTCTGATCTACTCAAAACCACTCAAAGTTTCATGACTGAAACAAGGTCCTCCATTAGAAATTTGGAGGGACAAGTGGGTCAGCTGAGCAAGAAAATTACTGAACTCCCTCCTAGTACTCTCCCAAGCAATACAGAAGAAAATCCAAAAGGAGAGTGCAAGGCCATCAACATGGCCGAATTTGGAGAGGAGGGAGAGGCAGTGAATGCCACTGAGGAAGACCTCAATGGACGTCCACTGGCCTCCAATGAGTTCCCCAAAGAGGAACCATGGGAATCTGAGGCTCAAAATGAGACCATAGAGATTCCATCGGACTTACTTCTGCCATTGATGAGCTCTGATGAGTATTCTTCCTCTGAAGAGGATGAGTATGTCACTGAAGAGCAAGTTGCTAAATACCTTGGAGCAATCATGAAGCTAAATGACAAGTTATTTGGAAATGAGACTTGGGAAGATGAACCCCCTTTGCTCACCAAAGAACTGGATGACTTGTCTAGGCAGAAATTACCTCAAAAGAGACAGGATCCTGGGAAGTTCTCAATACCTTGTACCATAGGCACCATGACCTTCAAGAAGGCCTTATCTGACTTAGGGTCAAGTGTAAACCTCATGCCTCTCTCTGTAATGGAGAAGCTAGGGATCTTTGAGGTGCAAGCTGCAAAAATCTCACTAGAGATGGCAGACAACTCAAGAAAACAAGCTTATGGACTTGTGGAGGATGTTCTGGTAAAGGTTGAAGACCATTACATCCCTGCTGATTTCATAGTCCTAGAGACTGGGAAGTGCATGGATGAATCCATCATCCTTGGCAGACCCTTCCTAGCCACAGGAAGGGCTGTGATTGATGTTGATAGAGGAGAGTTGATCATTCAAATGAATGAAGAATCCTTGGTGTTTAAGGCTCAAGGATATCCCTCTGTCATCATGGAGAGGAAGCATGAAGAGCTTCTCTCAAAACAGAGCCAAACAGAGCCCCCACAGTCAAACTCTAAGTTTGGTGTTGGGAGGCCACAACCAACTTCTAAGTTTGGTGTTGAACCCCCACACTCAAACTCTAAGTTTGGTATTGGGAGGTTCCAACATTGCTCTGAGCATCTCTGAGGCTCCATGAGAGCCCTCTGTCAAGCTACTGACATTAAAGAAGCGCTTGTTGGGAGGCAACCCAATGTTATATTTTATCTATTTTCCTTCGTTATTTTATGTTCTTTTGTAGGTTGATGATCATGAGAAGTCACAAAATCAATTGAAAAAGCAAAAACAGAATGAAAAACAGAAAGAAAAACAGCACACCCTAGAGGAGAGCGTGCTGGCGTTTAAACGCCAGTGAGGCTAGCTGTTAGGCGTTTAACGCCCAGTCTGGCACTATTCTGGGCGTTTAACGCCAGAAAGGGGCACCAGACTGGCGTTAAACGCCAGAAAAGGGCAAGCACTTGGCGTTAAATGCCAGAAATGGGCACCAGCCCGGCGTTTAACGCTAGAATTGGCTCAAAACGCATTATTGCTTGCCACTTGGTGCAGGGATGACTTTTCCTTGACACCTCAGGATCTGTGGACCCCACAGGATCCCCACCTACCCCACCACTCTCTCTCTTCCTCACCCATTCACCAATCACCTCAACACCTCTTCCCCAAAAACCCTTCACCTATCAAATCCCATCTTTCTCTTCACCACTCACATCCATCCTTCATAAAACCCCACCTACCTCACCCTTCAAATTCAAACCACTTTACCTCCCAAACCCACCCATACATGACCGAACCATGAGCCCCCCACTCCTATATAAACCCATCTTCACTCCTTCATTTTCACACAACCAAACCACCACTTCTCCCCCTTTTTGGCCGAACACAAAGCCATTCCCTTCTTCTTCATTTCTTCTTCTTCTCCTCTCTTCTTTCTTCTTTTGCTCGAGGACGAGCAAACCTTTTAAGTTTGGTGTGGTAAAAGCATTACTTTTTGTTTTTCCATAACCATTTATGGCATCCAAGGCCGGAGAAACCTCTAGAAAGAGGAAAGGGAAGGCAAAAGCTTCCACCTCCGAGTCATGGGAGATGGAAAGATTCATCTCAAGGGTGCATCAAGACCACTTCTATGAAGTTGTGGCCTTGAAGAAGGTGATCCCCGAGGTCCCTTTTTCACTCAAAAAGAGTGAATATCTGGAGATCCGACATGAGATCCGAAGAAGAGGTTGGGAAGTTCTTACCAACCCCATTCAACAAGTCAGAATCTTAATGGTTCAAGAGTTCTATGCCAATGCATGGATCACCAAGAACCATGACAAAAGTTTGAACCAGGATCCAAAGAATTGGCTTACTATGGTTCGGGGGAAATACTTGGATTTTAGTCCGGAAAATGTAAGGGTGGCATTCAACTTGCCCATGATGCAAGGAGATGAACATCCTTACACTAGAAGGGTCAACTTTGATCAAAGGTTGGACCAAGTCCTCATAGTCATATGTGAAGAGGGCGCCCAATGGAAGAGAGATTCAAGAGGGAAGCCGGTTCAACTGAGAAGGCATGACCTCAAACCCGTGGCTAGAGGATGGTTGGAGTTTATCCAACGCTCAATCATTCCCACTAGTAACCGGTCCGAAGTTACTATAGACCGGGCTATCATGATTCATAGCATCATGATTGGAGAAGAAATAGAAGTTCATGAGGTGATATCCCAAGAACTTTATAAGGTGGCGGACAAGTCCTCTACCTTGGCAAGGTTAGCCTTTTCTCATCTCATTTGTCACCTCTGTTATTCAGTTGGAGTTGACATAGAGGGAGACATCCCCATTGATGAGGACAAGCCCATCACTAAGAAGAGGATGGAGCAAACAAGAGACCCCTCTCATCATCAAATCCCTGAGATGCCTCAAGGGATGCACTTTCCTCCACAAAACTATTGGGAGCAACTAAACACCTCCCTAGGAGAATTGAGTTCCAACATGGGACAACTAAGGGTGGAGCACCAAGAACATTCCATTCTCCTCCATGAAATTAGAGAAGATCAAAGAATCATGAGAGAGGAGCAACAAAGACAAGGAAGAGACATTGAGGAGCTCAAGCACTCCATAGGATCTTCAAGAGGAAGAACAAGCCGCCATCACTAAGGTGGACCCGTTCTTTAATTTCCTTGTTCTTTATTTTTCTGTTTTTCGAATTTTAGTGCTTATGTTTATCTATGTTTGTGTCTTGTGATCATTAGTATCTTAGTGTCTATTCCTTAAAGTTATGAATATCCTATGAATCCATCACCTCTCTTGAATGAAAAATGTTCTTAATTGAAAAAGAGAAGAATTGCATGAATTTTGAATTTTATAACAGATTAATTATTTTGATGTGGTGGCAATACTTTTGTTTTCTGAATGTATGTTTAAACAGTGCATATGTATCTTGAATTTGTGGTTCATGAATGTTGGCTCTTGAAAGAATGATGAAAAAGGAGACTTGTTACTGAGGATCTGAAAAATCATAAAAATGATTCTTGAAGCAAGAAAAAGCAGTGAATACAAAAAAAAAGAAGAAAAAGAAAAAAAAAATTCGAAAAAAAGAAGAAAGAAAAAGAATGAGAAAAAGAAAGGAAAAGAAAGAAATAAAGTTGTGATCCAAGGCAAAAAGAGTGTGCTTAAGAACCCTGGACACCTCTAATTGGGGACTCTAGCAAAGCTGAGTCACAATCTGAAAAGGTTCACCCAATTATGTGTCTGTGGCATGTATGTATCCGGTGGTAATACTGGAAGACAGAGTGCTTTGGGCCACGGCCAAGACTCAATAAGTAGCTGTGTTCAAGAATCATCATACTTAACTAGGAGAATTAATGACACTATCTGGATTCTGAGTTCCTAAAGAAGCCAATCATTCTGAATTTCAAAGGATAGAGTGAGATGCCAAAACTGTTTAGAGGCAAAAAGCTAAACGCCCCGCTCATCTAATTAATACTGATCTTCATAGATGTTTTTGGAATTCATTGCATATTCTCTTCTTTTTATCTTATTTGATTTTCAGTTGCTTGAGGACAAGCAACAATTTAAGTTTGGTGTTGTGATGAGCGGATAATTTGTACGCTTTTTGGCATTGTTTTTAGTATGTTTTTAGTATGATCTAGTTAGTTTTTAGTATATTTTTAGTAGTTTTTAGTTAAAATTCACTTTTCTGGACTTTACTATGCGTTTGTGTGTTTTTCTGTGATTTCAGGTATTTTCTGGCTGAAATTGAGGGACCTGAGCAAAAATCTGATTCAGAGACTAAAAAGGACTGCAGATGCTGTTGGATTCTGACCTCCCTGCACTCGAAGTGGATTCTCTGGAGCTACAGAAGCCCAATTGGTGCGCTCTCAACGGCGTTGGAAAGTAGACATCCTGGGCTTTTCAGCAATATATGATAGTCCATACTTTGCCCAAGATTTGATGGCCCAAACTGGCGTTCAAAGTCACCTTCAGAATTCCCAGCGTTAAACGCCGGAACTGGCACAAGAATGGGAGTTAAACGCCCAAACTGGCATAAAAGCTGGCGTTTAACTCCAAGAAGAGTCTCTACACGAAAATGCTTCAATGCTCAGCCCAAGCACACACCAAGTGGGCCCGGAAGTGGATTTTTACGTCATTTACTCATCTCTGTAAACCCTAGGCTACTAGTTCTCTATAAGTAGGACCTTTTACTATTGTATTGATATATCTGGGTAGCTACCTTTGTTCTTATGCTATCTTAGATCATTGGGAGGCTGGCCATTCGGCCATGCCTAGACCTTGTTCTTATGTATTTTCAACGGTGGAGTTTCTACACACCATAGATTAAGGTGTGGAGCTCTGCTGTACCTCGAGTATTAATGCAATTACTATTGTTCCTCTATTCAATTCCGCTTGTTCTTGTTCTAAGATATCACTTGTTCTTCAACTTGATGAATGTGATGATCCGTGACACTCATCATCATTCTCACCTATGAACGTGTGCCTGACAACCACCTCCGTTCTACCTTAGATTGGGTGAATATCTCTTGGATTCCTGATACACAATGCATGGTTGATCGCCTGACAACCGAGCGCTCGCCTGACAACCGAGCCAGCCATTCCGTGAGATTAGAGTCTTCGTGGTATAGGCTAGAACTGATGGCGGCATTCAAGAGAATCCGGAAGGTCTAACCTTGTCTGTGGTATTCTGAGTAGGATTCAATGATTGAATGACTGTGACGAGCTTCAAACTCCTGAGGGCGGGGCGTTAGTGACAGACGCAAAAGAATCACTGGATTCTATTCCGGCCTGATTGAGAACCGACAGATGGATAGCCGTGCCGTGACAGGGTGCGTTGAACATTTCCACTGAGAGGATGGGAGGTAGCCACTGACAACGGTGAAACCCTTGCATAAGCTTGCCATTGAAAGGAGTAAGAAGGATTGGATGAAGACAGTAGGAAAGCAGAGAGACGGAAGGAACACAGCATCTCCATACGCTTATCTGAAATTCCCACCAATGAATTACATAAGTATCTCTATCTTTATCTTTATGTTTTATTCGTATATCACCCAATATCCATTTGAGTTTGCCTGACTAAGATTTACAAGGTGACCATAGCTTGCTTCATACCAACAATCTCTGTGGGATCGACCCTTACTCGCGTAAGATTTATTACTTGGACGACCCAGTACACTTTCTGGTTAGATTGTGCGAAGTTGTGTTTATGCCATGGTATTGAACACCAAGTTTTTGGATTCATTACCGGGGATTATTTGATTTGTGAAAAGTATTAATCACAATTTCGTGCACCAAATGGCTTAGAGGATGGAAAGAAAGCATGCAAAAGTAGAAGGAATACAAGAAACTGAAGAAATTGCTAAGCTGTCCAGCCTGACCTCTTCACACTTGAACGATCATAACTTGAGCTACAAAGGTCCAAATGATGCGGTTCTAGTTGCGTTGGAAAGCTAACATCTGGAGCTTCGCCAACATATATAATTTTTCATAGTTGTTCCAAATTTAGGCGACATGGATGCGTGAATGACGCGCGTCGTATTTGCGAATTTCAATCCACGCAAACGCGTGGACGACGCCTCCGCGTCACTTTGCCGTGACTTGTACGAACCAAATTTCACAATCAACGATTTTTGGGCTGTTTTTAATCCAGTTCTTGGCCCAGAAAACACAGATTAGAGGCTATAAATTGGGAGAATCCATTAATTCATGATCATTCATTCATAATATACACTTTTCACAATTTAGATGTAGCTTTTAGAGAGAGAG
The DNA here is from genome assembly GCF_003086295.3 of Arachis hypogaea. Lineage (NCBI taxonomy): Eukaryota > Viridiplantae > Streptophyta > Magnoliopsida > Fabales > Fabaceae > Arachis > Arachis hypogaea. The sequence continues at coordinate 35,818,546 of NC_092045.1, read as the reverse complement.
AGGTTCTCTCCTCTCTCTTAGGATTTAGGATTAGGATTCCTCTTAAAGGATTTAGGATTTCTTTTAGTCATTAGGATTGTTTCTTCATACCAGGTTCAATAATTTATGTTTCTCTTCTACTTTGATTTACTCTTATGCTTTTATTTGTATCTAATTTATGTTGCCCAAATAGCTTATGAACTTTTCATGTTAGGATTTTCTTAATTAATATAATTTGAAGTATTTCAGACTCATGATTGTTTTTCTCTATTTATAATTTATTTTCCCTTTTGGCTTTGGTTAATTAATTGGTAATACTTGAGTTATTAAACTCAGCAATTGTTGAAATTGGCAGATTGCTAATTAATTTGGATCGCTCTAAAAGTTGACTAAGACTTGAGGATCAATTTAATTAGTCTACTTGACTTTCCTTTATTTAATAAAGGATGACTAAGTGGGATTACACCCAATTCTCATCACATCTGATAAGGATAACTAGGATAGGAATTCCAGTTTTCATACCTTGCCAAGAGATTTACAGTTATTGATTTATTAATTCCTACAATCTATTTCTCTTGCTCAAACCTTCTTCAAACCCAAAAACATTGTTTTGCATAACCAATAATAAGAACACCTCCCTGCAATTTCTTGAGAAGACGACCCGAGGTTTGAATACTTCGGTTAATTATTTTTATTGGGTTTGTTACTTGTGACAACCAAAACGTTTGTACGAAAGGATTTTCTGTTGGTTTAGAAGCTATACTTACAACGAGACTTTATTTGTAAAATTCTAAACCGTCAAAAATCTGATCGTCAAAATGGTGCCGTTTCTGGAGAATTGCAAATTTGTGCCTTATTATTGGTTATTATAAATATTTTTTCTTTTCTTGTTTATTTGTTTTTGTTTTTCCCTCCTTATTTCTATTAGCTACTATGAATTCTCACCTCTCTCGCTTTGAGTTTGGTTCTAATTTTGTTGAAAGGAATGGAAGCTATAACAGGACTATGCATCAAGGTCTAAGCAATCAAAGATGAATGGAGCCAAGAGGATCTTATCACCCCTTTAGGCAACAACACGCTCCTAGATATCGTAGACAAGGACCATTCTACAATGCATACCAAGATGATAGATATGGTGGACCCCCTTGTAGCTACCAACAAGCCCCGCCCTATGCTTAGAGACCATCCTCTCAACATAGCTTCGAACCACCACACTCACAAGCTTCTTTTTGCCATTCGCCACTGTATGATCCTTATCCGCCCCAATGCCAATCCAATTACTCCCAAGAACCACCACTCCTCTATGCACCATACCCATATCCATCAAGCCAAGAATCACAGGTTCGCTTCGAAGAATCAGTAGACCAATTTCATGCAACCCTTCATCAATTGGTGCAAGCAATAAATCGATTATCTTCCAGACGATCGGACACTCAACAAACTCCCATGGCTTCATGTGGAGAATCTAATGAAGAACGTAGCATGAAGGAGACACTCGAAACTCCAGTGGACAATATAGAGCATAACTTCGTATTAGAACAAGTAGAGGTAGCTATCATTATAGAAGAAGAAGAGTTGGTTAAAGATTTAGGAGATGTCGAACCTCCGTAGGAATCCAGAGTTGTAGAGAATTCCGTCAAGGATGTTACAATTGATGCTAAAAAGGATTTTGCACAGCCTCCAATGCACGTATCTTATGAAGAACTGGACGGAATAATCCAAGACACAAGTTTCCTTGATGATGATAATCACGAGTCAAGTTCTCTTAGTAATGAACTTGCATCTGCAAGTGAATTCTTTTAGGTAGAAGAATCTTCCCCAAGTGAATACGAAGATGATGCAGAGGTAGACTTTTCTCAACCTCCTAATTATGACTTGAGTGATGAGAAAGATATCGAAGACTTTGATCAAGACATGGCTGAATTTGAAGAATTTTGCAAAGAAGTGGAGGAATTCATAGAAGATCATAAGGGAGTAGAGCTTGCAGAACCACTAGAAACACCTATCCCAAGGCCATTACCGCCCAATACAAACTTCAGGTGGGTAAAATCCTTAACTTTCATCTTTACTTTTCCACTTGAATATGGTTTACTTGAGATAGATGGCCAGCTTAAAGCTCTCTGCGGCTTTAAGAGCAAAAGGGAAATGACTCACACTCAGAGTTGGTATGCAAGATTTAATGAGGTTTCACACTTCAATTTGAGGTGCAAGGATTGGTGTCAAACTCAATTGTATGGGTCTCGGAAGCTGTTTGGTTGCTGCAGTGAGAATTCAGATTGCTCATTATTCGGCTGGAAAAATGTAGATCAAAACAAAGACGGGTGTAGAAGAAAAGTTTGGGATCCTGGAGTCTATTCTGACCTTCAACACCCTGGGACCTCGAAGCCTATTTGAACTCACCTAAGGGCTTTACGTACCTTGTTTGGGACCCCGGAGGCTGTTGGCATACCAAACATTGGTGGAGATTTCTGGATGAATTCAAGCACAAGCCACCATAACAGGAAGCTCATCAAATGTCCAACTTAAGGACTTTAACTAAAAGTGCTAGGTGGGAGACAACCCACCATGGTATGATCGCTTCTTTTCCATTTTAGTCTATTTTTGAATTTTGATTGAACCTAGAATTGTGCATAACATTCTGATGAGCGGATAATTTGTACGCTTTTTGGCATTATTTTTAGTATGTTTTTAGTATGATCTAGTTAGTTTTTAGTATATTTTTATTAGTTTTTAGTTAAAATTCACTTTTCTGGACTTTACTACGAGTTTGTGTGTTTTTCTGTGATTTCAGGTATTTTCTGGCTGAAATTGAGGGACCTGAGCAAAAATCTGATTCAGAGACTGAAAAGGACTGCAGATGCTGTTGGATTCTGACCTCCCTGCACTCGAAGTGGATTTTCTGGAGCTACAGATACCCAATTGGCGCGCTCTCAACGGCGTTAGAAAGTAGACATCCTGGGCTTTCCAGCGATATATGATAGTCTATACTTTGCCCAAGATTTGATGGCCCAAATCGGCGTTCAAAGTCACCCTTAGAATTTCCAGCGTTAAACGCCGGAACTGGCACCAAAATGGGAGTTAAACGCCCAAACTGGCATAAAAGCTGGCGTTTAACTCCAAGAAGAGTCTCTACACGAAAATGCTTCAATTCTCAGCCTAAGCACACACCAAGTGGGCCCGGAAGTGGATTTTTATGTCATTTACTCATCTCTGTACACCCTAGGCTACTAGTTTTCTATAAGTAGGACCTTTTACTATTGTATTAGAGAGATCTTTCAATCCTTGGATCTTTTGATCATGTTTTGATGATTGAACCCTCATTGGGAGGCTGGCCATTCGGCCATGCCTAGACCTTGTTCTTATGTATTTTCAACGGTGGAGTTTCTACACACCATAGATTAAGGTGTGGAGCTCTGCTGTACCTCGAGTATTAATGCAATTACTATTGTTCTTCTATTCAATTCCGCTTGTTCTTGTTCCAAGATATCACTTGTTCTTCAACTTGATGAATGTGATGATCCGTGACACTCATCATCATTCTCACCTGTGAACGTGTGACTGACAACCACCTCCATTCTACCTTCGATTGGGTGAATATCTCTTGGATTCCTGATACACGATGCATGGTTGATCGCCTGACAACCGAGTGCTCGCCTGACAACCGAGCCAGCCATTCCGTGAGATCAGAGTCTTCGTGGTATAGGATAGAACTGATGGCGGCATTCAAGAGAATCTGGAAGGTCTAACCTTGTCTGTGGTATTCTGAGTAGGATTCAATGATTGAATGACTGTGACGTGCTTCAAACTCCTGAAGGCGGGGCGTTAGTGACAGACGCAAAAGAATCACTGGATTCTATTCCGGCCTGATCGAGAACCGACAGATGGATAGCCATGCCGTGACAGTGTGCGTTGAACATTTCCACTGAGAGGATGGGAGGTAGCCACTGACAACGGTGAAACCCTTGCTTAAGCTTGCCATGGAAAGGAGTAAGAAGGATTGGATGAAGACAGTAGAAAAGCGGAGAGACGGAAGGGATAGCATCTTCATACGCTTATCTGAAGTTCCTACCAATGAATTACATAAGTATCTCTATCTTTATCCTTATGTTTTATTCGTATATCACCATATCCATTTGAGTTTGCCTGACTAAGATTTACAAGGTGACCATAGCTTGCTTCATACCAACAATCTCTGTGGGATCGACCCTTACTCGCGTAAGGTTTATTACTTGGACGACCCAGTACACTTGCTGGTTAGTTGTGCGAAGTTGTGTTTATGCCATGGTATTGAACACCAAGTTTTTGGTTTCATTACCGGGGATTATTTGATTTGGGAAAAGTATTGATCACAATTTCACGCTATCAAGTTTTTGGCGCCGTTGCCGGGGATTGTTGAGTTTGGACAACTGACGGTTCATCTTGTTGCTTAGATTAGGTATTTTTTTTTCGGAATTCTTGAAGATGAATTCTAGAGTTTCATGATGATTTGTTGAAGTCTGGCTGGCTGAGAGGCCATGTCTAATTTCATTGGACCGAGGTTTCAACTTATCATCATAAAAGCTTGTTGATTTCTATCAGTCTTGCTTTTGGAGCAGTGATCTGCTAAGGCTTGGCTGGCCATTGGCCATGTCTAGTGTTTTGGACCGAAGCTTTCTTTGAAAGCTTGGCTGGCTGTGAAGCCATGTCTAATTCCTGGACCGGAGTCTTAGACTAAACATTGCATGATTCCTGGAATTCTCATTAAGAATTTTGATACCTTTTTCCACTTAATTTTCGAAAATCCAAAAAAAATTTTTACAAAATTATAAAAACAAAAAAATATTGCATGTTTGAGTCTAGTGTCTCATTTTAAGTTTGGTGTCAATTGCATGCACTCATGTGTCTTAGGGATCTTCAAGTTGTTCTTGATGATTTCATTGCTCTGACCTTTGAATTCTCTTGACTTGAGTGTTTATGCGTCTCATATGCATTCTCATTAGTGTCAGTAGTATACAAACTGCTAAGTTTGGTGTCTTGCATGCATTGTTATTTGAATTTAGTTGCATTTTGATTATTCCTTATTATTAAAAATCCAAAAATATTTTTAATTTGTGTCTTCTCAAGTCAATAATACAGAGAATTGAAGATTCAGAACATTCAGCAGAGGAATTGCACAGAAAAAGCTGGGCGTTCAAAACGCCCAGTAAAGAAGGACAGACTGGCGTTTAAACGCCAGCCAGGGTACCTGGTTGGGCGTTTAACGCCCAGAAGGGTATAGTTTTGGGCGTTAAACGCCAGAATGTGCACCATTCTGGGCGTTTAACGCCAGGATGGCACAAGAGGGAAGATTTTGTTTTTAATGCAGATTTTTTTTTTCAGTTTTCAAACTTTTTCAAAATCAAATCTTTTTCAAATCATATCTTTTCAATCATATGTTTTCAAAATCAATTTCTTTCTTTTTTTAAAAAAAAAATACTTGCTATCAATTAATGATTTGATTCAACATTTCAAGTATGTTGCCTTTTCTGTTGAGAAAGGTTTAATGTTTGAATCATATCTTTTCTTGTTAGCCAAGTTTTTAATTTTCAAAATCAAATCTTTTCAAAATGTTTTTCAAACCATATCTTCTCAATCACATCTTTTTAAAACTAATCATATCTTCTTAACCACATCTTTTTCAAAATAGTTTTCAATCAAATCTTTTTGATTTCTAATTTCAAAAATCTTTTTCAAAAAAATCACTTTACTTCTTTCCCACTTTTATTTTCGAAAATTAATAAGTGTTTTTCAAAATGTTTTCAAAATCTTTTACTTAATTTTCGAAAATTACTTCCCTTCTCATATCCTTCTGTTCATGGACTAACACTATCCCTTAATGCACAATTCAAACTCCATCTTCTTTGATAAGTTCGAATTTGCTACTTCTGCCTTCCATTTTTCTTTTCCTCTGACACCTCAAGGAATCTCTATACTGTGACATAGAGGATTCCACATTTTCTTGTTCTCTTCTCTTTCTTATCAGCAGGAGCAAGGACAAAAGCATTCTTGTTGAGGCTGATTCTGAACCTAAAAGGACCTTGAAGCGAAAACTAAGAGAAGCTAAGGCACAAATCTCTGTAGAGGACCTAACAGAAATCTTCAAAGAAGAAGAACACATGGCAGCGAAAACAACAACAATGCCAACAATGCAAGGAAGGTGCTGGGTGACTTTACTGCACCTACTCCCGACTTCTATGGGAGAAGCATCTCTATACCTGCCATTGGAGCAAACAACTTTGAGCTTAAGCCTGAATTAGTTTCTCTAATGCAACAGAATTGCAAGTTCCATGGACTTCCATTGGAAGATCCTCATCAGTTTTTAGCTGAATTCTTGCAAATCTGTGACACTGTCAAGACTAATGGGGTTGACCCTGAGGTCTACAGACTTATGCTATTCCCTTTTGCTGTAAGAGACAGAGCTAGAACATGGTTGGACTCTCAACCTAAAGAAAGCCTGGACTCTTGGGAAAAGCTAGTCAATGCCTTCTTGGCAAAGTTCTTTCCACCTCAAAAATTGAGTAAGCTTAGAGTGGAAGTCCAAACCTTCAGACAGAAGGAAGGAGAATCCCTCTATGAAGCTTGAGAAAGATACAAACAATTAATCAGAAAGTGTCCATCTGATATGCTTTCTGAATGGAGCATCATAGGTATTTTCTATGATGGTCTCTCTGAACTATCCAAAATGTCTTTGGATAGCTCTGCTGGAGGATCTCTTCATCTGAAGAAGACGCCTACAGAAGCTCAAGAGCTGATTGAAATGGTTGCAAATAACCAATTCATGTACACTTCTGAAAGGAATCCTGTGAACAATGAGACTAGTCAGAAGAAAGGAGTTCTTGAGATTGACACTCTGAATGCCATATTGGCTCAGAACAAAATATTGACTCAACAAGTCAATATGATTTCTCAAAGTCTGTTTGGAATGCAAAATGCACCAAGCAGTACTAAAGAAGCTTCATATGAGGAAGAAGCTTATGATCCTGAGAACCCTTCAATGGAAGAGGTGAATTACATGGGAGAACCCTATGGGAACACCTATAATCCTTCATGGAGAAATCATCCAAATCTCTCATGGAAGGATCAACAGAGATCAGAGTCTTCGTGGTATAGGCTAGAACTGATGGCGGCATTCAAGAGAATCCGGAAGGTCTAACCTTGTCTGTGGTATTCTGAGTAGGATTCAATGATTGAATGACTGTGACGTGCTTCAAACTCCTGAAGGCAGGGCGTTAGTGACAGACGCAAAAGAATCACTGGATTCTATTCCGGCCTGATCGAGAACCGACAGATGGATAGCCGTGCCGTGACAGGGTGCGTTGAACATTTCCACTGAGAGGATGGGAGGTAGCCACTGACAACGGTGAAACCCTTGCTTAAGCTTGCCATGGAAAGGAGTAAGAAGGATTGGATGAAGACAGTAGGAAAGCAGAGAGACGGAAGGGATAGCATCTTCATACGCTTATCTGAAGTTCCTACCAATGAATTACATAAGTATCTCTATCTTTATCCTTATGTTTTATTCGTATATCACCATATCCATTTGAGTTTGCCTGACTAAGATTTACAAGGTGACCATAGCTTGCTTCATACCAACAATCTCTGTGGGATCGACCCTTACTCGCGTAAGGTTTATTACTTGGACGACCCAGTACACTTGCTGGTTAGTTGTGCGAAGTTGTGTTTATGCCATGGTATTGAACACCAAGTTTTTGGTTTCATTACCGGGGATTATTTGATTTGTGAAAAGTATTGATCACAATTTCGTGCACCACATTCATTGCATAAACATCTGCATACTGTATTCTGCATTTTTACAAAAAAAGGATTAAGGCATGCGATGCGCCAGCATCGTTGACGCGCTCGTGTCATAGTGCCTTTGCAACAATGAAGAAAAGAAACAAAGAGTTACGCAGGAGTGTGGCTGGAGGCATGCCATAGGCACAAACTGGCCCACGTGAATGTGTCACTGACGCATCCGCGCAATTTGCAAAACCCAGCCCCCACGCGTCCGCGTCACCCATGCGCACGCGTTGCCTGCAAAATCGGCGTAGAAATATGTTGAGACAGAAAGTTGTGCTGGAATGTTGCTGGAATGATGCTGGAAGCACCAACCAACCCACGCGACCGCGTGCCCCACGCTCCGCGTCACATGAACCTAGCGCAGTCCACGCGATCGCGTGACGCACGCGTCCACGTCACCTGCGCCGCACAGCTTATCCATCCCAGCACCAACTATCTTATCTTTTCTTAATCTTTTTATTTCCCCTTTCTTAATTCTTTCTTCTTCTTCATCTCTTTAACTTCTCATCCCCCTTCACTTCTATTATATTTCATTTAATTTATTTGCATACTTTCATTCATTGCATTATTTTCATTGGTGTTGAAACTTTATTTGGGTCTTATATTATTATACTTGAGCTTGTGGATATCATCAAGAGTGATTTGACAATTAATATTACTTTTTGGATTTTTACATGCATACCAAGTGTTTGTGAAAAGCTCGTATGGCATTGTAAATTCTTAATTATCCTTTTACTCTAATGCCTGTTTTTCACCAAATCCTTCCAATATTTTATTAATTAAATATAATTATCAATACAAACATTATTGTTAGTTTCTCACGACTGACAATACATTTTGGCTTTTAATGCTTGATCTATGCTACTCATGCCTTTGCCAGCATGCCAATAAACATCTTGCATCTAATTGCTTTAATATTCCCTACCAGTAAGGGTTCAGTGCTTAATTCTATGTTCCCTACTTTCATGAGCTATCTTCTTCTTGCAAGTTATTTGTATTGTATTTTGTGATTTGAATTAGTGAAATCCAGTTCATATTTATTCTTGAAAGATTTATTTACTTTTTCACCAAGTAGGTAGAATCATCTTTTCATGTAGTTTCATTCATATAGATAGGTTGCATTTCATACATTCTATCATTCCTCTTCACTCCCTTATAGCTTCTCTTGAGCTTAGCATGAGGACATGCTAATGTTTAAGTGTGGGGAGGTTCATAAATCACTATTTTATGGTTTATCTTCTGCTCAATTGAGTGGATTTTATCAATCTTTCATACACTTATTCATACTAATTGCATGAGTTTACGTTTTTCTTCCGGATTTTGTACTATGATTGAAAACATGCTTCTTTGGGCTTTGATTTTGCTGTGTTTAATCCTCTCTTATTACCATTCAATACCGTGATATGTGTGTTAAGTGATTTTAGATATTACAGGGTAGGAATGGCTTAGAGGATGGAAAGAAAGCATGCAAAAGTAGAAGGAATACAAGAAACTGAAGAAATTGCTAAGCTGTCCAGCCTGACCTCTTCACACTCAAATGGTCATAACTTGAGCTACAGAGGTCCAAATGATGCGGTTTTAGTTGCGTTGGAAAGATAACATCTGAAGCTTCGCAACGATATATAATTTTCCATAGCTTCCTCGAAGTTACGTGACGCGGATGCGTGAATGACGCGCACACGTCGCATCTGCGAATTTCAATCCACGCAACGCGTGGACGACGCCTCCGCGTCACTTTGTCGTGACCTGTACGAACCAGATTTCACAATCAGCAATTTCTGGGCTGTTTCTGACCCAGTTCTCGTCCCAGAAAACACATATTAGAGGCTATAAAGTGGGGGAATCCGTTAATTCATGATCATTCATTCAGAATACACACTTTTCACAATTTAGATGTAGCTTTTAGAGAGAGAGGTTCTCTCCTCTCTCTTAGGATTTAGGATTAGGATTCCCCTTAAAGGATTTAGGATTTCTTTTAGTCATTAGGATTGTTTCTTCATGCCAGGTTCAATAATTTATGTTTCTCTTCTACTTTTATTTACTCTGATGCTTTTATTTGTATCTGATTTATGTTGCCCAAATGGCTTATGAACTTTTTATGTTAGGATTTTCTTAAATAATATAATTTGAAGTATTTCAAACTCATGATTGTTTTGCTCTATTTATGATTTATTTTCCCTTTTGGTTTTGGTTAATTAATTGGTAATACTTGAGTTATCAAACTCAGCAGTGGTTGAAATTGGCAGATTGCTAATTAATTTGGATCGCTCTAAAAGTTGACTAAGACTTGAGGATCAATTTAGTTAGTCTACTTGACTTTCTTTTATTTAATAAAGGATGACTAAGTGGGATTAAACCCATTTCTCATCACATCTGATAAGGATAACTAGGATAGGAAATCCAATTTTCATACCTTGCCAAGAGATTTACAGTTATTGATTTATTAATTCCTGTAATCTATTGCTCTTGCTCAAACCTTCTTCAAACCCGAAAACATCATTTTCCATAACCAATAATAAGAACACCTCCCTGCAATTCCTTGAGAAGACGACCCGAGGTTTGAATACTTCGGTTAATTATTTTTATTGGATTTGTTACTTGTGACAACTAAAACGTTTGTATGAAAGGATTTTCTGTTGGTTTAGAAGCTATACTTACAACGAGACTTTATTTGTAAAATTCTAAACCGTCAAAAATCCGATCGTCCCAGCTTCTGCTTGTCCATTAGCCTGGGGTGTTCTACGGATGTGAATTGGTGCTTTATTTTTAAGTTAGCTACCAACTTCCTGAAACCCGCATCTGTGAATTGCATGCCATTGTCTGTGGTGATGGAATAGGGAACTCCGAACCTTGTAACAATGTTTCTGTATAAGAATTTCTGACTTCTTTGAGCAGTGGCATTAGCTAGGGGCTCTGTCTCAATCTATTTTATAAAGTAATCTACCCTTACAATAAGGAACTTGACTTGTCCAGATTCTTGGGGAAAAGGTCCTAGGAGGTCGAGTCCCCATCTTGCGAATGGCCAAGGTGATGTTATGCTGGTGAGTTCCTCTGGTGGGGTGATGTGGAAGTTAGCATGTTTTTGGCATGGTGGGCATGTCTTAACGAACTCGGTTGCTTCTTTCTGCAAGGTCAGCCAAAAGAACCCGGCTCAGAGTACGTTTTTGGAGAGAGCTTGGTGCACAAAATTGTGATCATCAATGGCGCCATCAACATGGTACGCTCAATTGCAATCTTAACTCTTTATCACAACTTCGCACAACTAACCAGCAAGTGCGCTGGGTCGTCCAAGTAATAAACCTTACGCGAGTAAGGGTCGATCCCACGGAGATTGTTGGTATGAAGCAAGCTATGGTCATCTTGTAAATCTCAGTCAGGCAGATTCAAATGGTTATAGATGATTTATGAAAAAAGCATAAAATAAATATAGAGATACTTATGTAATTCATTGGTGAGAATTTCAGATAAGCGTATGGAGATGCTTTGTCCCTTCCATCTCTCTGCTTTCCTACTGTCTTCATCCAATCCTTCTTACTCCTTTCCATGGCAAGCTGTATGTTGGGCATCACCGTTGTCAATGGCTACAGTCCCGTCCTCTCAGTGAAAATATTCAATGCGCTCTATCACAGCACGACTATTCAGCTGTCGGTTCTCGATCATGTCGGAATAGAATCCAGTGATTCTTTTGCGTCTGTCACTAACACCCCACAATCTCGAGTTTGAAGCTCGTCACAGTCATTCAATCCTTGAATCCTACTCAGAATGCCACAGACAAGGTTTACACCTTCCGGATTCTCTTGAATGCCGCCATCAATTCTAGCGTATACCACGAAGATTTTGATTAAGGAATCCAGGAGATATCCACTCAATCTAAGGTAGAACAGAGGTGGTTGTCAGGCACACGTTCATAGGTGAGAATGATGATGAGTGTCACGGATCATCACATTCATCAAGTTTAGGAACAAGTGATATCTTAGAACAAGAATAAGCTGAATTGAATAGAACAACATTAGTAATTGCATTAATACTCGAGGTACAGCAGAGCTCCACACCTTAATCTATGGTGTGTAGAAACTCCACCGCTGAAAATACATAAGAACAAGGTCTAGGCATGGCCGAATGGCCAGCCTCCCAAAGAGGGTTCAATCATAAAAACATGATCAAAAGATCTCTCGCTAAATACAATAGCAAAAGGTCCTATTTGTAGAGAACTAGTAGCTTAGGGTTTACAAAGATGAGTAAATGACATAAAAATCCACTTCCGGGCCCACTTGGTGTGTGCTTGGGCTGAGCATTGAAGCTTTCATGTGTAGAGACTCTTCTTGGAGTTAAACGCCAGCTTTTGTGCCAGTTTGGGCGTTTAACTCCCATTCTTGTGCCAGTTCCGGCGTTTTACGCCAGAATTCTTGATCTGACTTGGAACGCCTAATTGGGCCATCAAATCTCAGGCAAAGTATGGACTATTATACATTGCTGGAAAGCCCAGAATGTCTACTTTCGAACTCAATTGATAGCGCGCCAATTGGACTTCTGTAGCTCCAGAAAATCCTCTTCGAGTGCAGGGAGGTCAAAATCCAACAACATCTGCAGTCCTTTTTAGCCTCTGAATCAGATTTTTGCTCAGGTCCCTCAATTTCAGCCAGAAAATACCTGAAATCATAGAAAAACACACAAACTCATAGTAAAGTCCATAAAAGTGAATTTTAACTAAAAACTAATAAAAATATAATAAAAACTAACTAAAACATACTAAAAACATACTAAAAACAATGCCAAAAAGCGTATAAATTATCCGCTCATCAGAGCTCGTGTTCCGAGGTGATTGCCACACATGCCACGGTGTACTTCTTCCAAAACCTCCTTTGTGTTGGAGGTCGGCACACGTTTTAACAGGGGTGTTGAAATCCCTCTCCTGTATAGGATATTGTTTATGATGGTGTAGTATTGTGCCTCCCGTTTTAGCCTTTTCACCTCCTTCTCATCTGTAAGGAGTATCTCTGTTTTGAGGTAGTTGATTATGGAGGTTGATGTGGCAGAAATTGGCGAGTTAAGAAATTATTATAAGAGATACGTTGCAAGTACAATCCTTAACCAGCCGAAAATCCGCTTATCAAATTAGAAGGGTTGTCACAATATTGAAATTAAAATACTGGGAGTATGAATCCCAGGTCGTCTCCCAACGAGTTGCAGAAAGATATGCTATTTTATTAATCAGGTGTTTTCAAAAATGGTTGAGTTGATAAACAAGAAATTAAATCAGAGAATTTAGATAATTTACATAAAAGCCTTGGCTGGGAGTAGATTAGTTGGAAGCCCTATTCTTGTTGAAGTACTCTCAAGATTAATTGAGAATTGAAGGTTGCTCTGCTTAGTTATCCCTTACTAGGTAGAGGAAAGTCAAGCAAGTTGGAAAGCTATTTCTAGTCACAAGTCCTAGTCCTCTCCCTTGGGAAGGACTAGTGTCAATGACTGGAGGGTGATCCAACAATAAACCTAATTACAATTTTTCTCTTTAGTAATCCAACTCAAGGTTTCCTTTCAATCATCTCCCAATCAAGTTATGGGACTACTCGCTCATTATGTTTGTAAAATCCATGAAATAAGAAAAGGAAATATTGAAGAACATGATAAATAATAATCAAAGGAATCAATTAAAAATAAAAATAGTTCTTGTATTAATAAATTCTAAAAATAATCCAATGTCAACTTCTGGAGAAATTAAGAATATGAAAGAGTAAATAAAAAATAAATAACAAGCTATAATAACTAGTACCGGAGGTAGACTCTTCTCAAAAGCTAAAGCCCAAAAATCTTCAAAATCCTAATTTATGAATATTCAAGTGAGAAACCTAGGGGAGGAGTAAATTCAGATCTAAAAACTAAAAATTATGCAGAATGAATTGTTGTTCTGTCTCTGCATGTTCCCTGGCTCTAATCTATGTTTCTGGGCTAAAAACTGGGTTGAAATGTGGCCCAGAATCTGTGCCAGCGACTTCTGAAATTTTGCAGATCGCGCACGTCACGCGGCCGCATCGTCCATGCGATCGCGTCACTCAGCGTTTTTCGAGCCATGCGTGCGAGTCATCCATGCACTCGCGTCGTTTGTGCAGCTTCCAATCCGCGTGGCCGCGTCAAGCACGCGGGCGCATCACTTTGATTTCTTCCATTTCGCGCGGTCGCGTGAGCCATGCGACCGCATGACTTCTCGCTGGTCATCTCCTCAATTCCTTGTGCTCCTTCCATTTTTGCATGCTTCCTCTTCATTCCTTATGCCATTCCAACCCTATGAAGCCTGAAACACTTAACACACAAATCACGGTATCGAATGGTACGAAGGAAGATAAAAATATACAACTAAAAGGTCTTTAGGAAACAAGTTATCAATCATAGAATATTCTTAGGAAGGAATTGTAAATACATGCAAATCATATGAGTAAGTGGGAAAAGACTTGATAAAACCATACAATCAAACACAATATGAATCATAAAATAGTGGTTTATCAACCTCCCCACACTTAAACATTAGCATGTCCTCATGCTAAGTTGAAGGAGATGAATATGAATGAGTAGGAACATGTAAGACTCATGCAATGCAACCTATATACATATGAATGCAACTATATGATTTTGTCTACATGATTAAAAATAGTTAAGTTCTCTAAGACAAAACGTGGGGTAGATTTCACTAATTCAAATCATATTGTAAAAGCAGATAAATTTGTATGAAGATAGCTTGTGAAAGCAGGGAATACAGGACTGAGCATTGAACCCTTACTGTTGGTGCGTATGCACTATAATCAACTCTAGTATATGGGGTAATCACTTTATCCTTCTCTAATCATGCTTTCAAAAATTTTGTTTTTCACCTAATCAATCAACAATTTTAAAATGCCAATGCAAACATCATGGGGTCTTTTCAAGGTTGTAATGGGGCTAAGGTAAAGGTGGGGATACACATATGGCTAAATGAGCTTGTGTATTGAATCTTTAATTAACCTAAGCTCCTACCTAAGATACATATACTCTATATAATTTCAACATTCATCTTAGCTATCCAAAATCTCCTTTTCACATTCCATATTCATGTCTCAACCTTTATTTAATTTTATCACATGTGCATTGATTATTTAAACTCTGACTTATTATTGGGGTGATTTTGTCCCCTTATTTACTAAAATAGAGAATTTTTTTTGTATAGCGTATCAATGCACATAGATTTGTAATTCCTTTTATGGTTTCACATGAATAGGTACCCAAATTCCCTTTATTCTATTATGACATATTTTCTATCACCCTTTTGATGACAAGTCATCATATACCCATTTTTCAAGCTAATTTCACTTGTTTTATTAGTCTTTATGCACTTTCTTACATCCTAAGTAAGTGATTTGGAATGAAAATGCACAACTTCTTTAAATCAAGCAACTACCATTAATATGATGCTAACTCATGAGGTTTAAGCTAATTTTAATTGAATTTTAATTGATTTATAAGCCTTGTGAATTTAGTGATACTTTGAGTAGTTGTTTTGGTTTATTGTAGGTGAAGAAAAGAAGAAAAGAGGAAGCGTGGCTTAAGAAAGCGTGGCCCAAGGAGAAAAAGGCGTGGCGCATAAAGGAGGAGTGCAAGCATTGCCCTCCACAAGGGCACACTACCCTCTAGGAGGGCAACATAAGGAAACGAGTCTTGAGAGGCAACACTGCCCTGCCCACGACAAGGGCAGAGCACAAATTGATGCCATGGATCAAGGGGGACAAAAACATTGCCCTGCCTTCCTCAAGGGCAGTATCGGGCTCACTAAAGGGAGAAATTCGAAGAAAAACCTCACCATTGCTTGCCACAAGGATCGAACACGGCACCATGAGGAAGCAAGGAACTAAGCCTTATTTTGGTGCCAAGAAAATCAAAGAAAAGAGGTAGCGTGTGCGTCACACAAGGATCGAACACGGGGCTTCATTTTGGAAACATTGCCCTGCCTTCCGCAAGGGCAGGGCAGCATCTTGTGATGCACGGCCAGCGCACCATTCTGGCGCACCAGGGGAAGTCTCGGCAACACTAGCAGCACGCACGGGCACCATTCTGGCGCACCAAAAAGTTCTGCGCTGCCCTCCGCGAGGGCAGGGCAGCATCTTGCACGCACCAACGCACCACACGCACACACCATGGGCCAGATGCTTCATTTTCTGCCCTGCCCTCCACAAGGGCAGGGCAGCCTCCTGGGAGCTACTTTCTTCATGGGCTAAAATTGGATTAAAAATCCAATAAAATTCATTTCTTCACCAAATCAAAAGCCCATCCAAATCCTAAGATCCAAGAATAGAAAGTGTATAAATAGGAGATAGTTTGATGTAATTAGGAGCTTTTCCTTTACTTTTGAACTTTGATCTTTCTTTTGAGATTTGAATCTTCATTTTTATTTTTAACTTTCTCTTGGAGACTTCACTAAATTTCAGAGAATTGGGGAGAAGAATTGATCTCTCTTCTTCCTCGTTCTTGCTGGAGCATTTTTACTTTTCTTGTTTGAGTTTTGGGTGTGAAGAATTGAGGAAATTCTGTCTCAATCTCCATTCAAAATCTCTTTAATTCATCTTCTGCATAATTGAGTTTAATTACAATTCCTTTACTGCTTCTTCTTCAATTTCTTGTTAATTGCTTTGTGAACTTGGATCTGGGAAGGCAATTGAGATCTAGACTTTGCTATCTAGTCTCTTGAGTCCTGAGATCCCATTTTTCCTTTTGGTTCTCCTGTGAACCTCTACTGCAAGTTAAATTCAATTTCTGTTTGAATTCTAGTATTTCTAGTTCAACTTCTGCTTTATTAATTGTTGCAATTTAATTTCCCTTGTTTGAATTCTGAAATCCCAATCCTCAAATCCCTTTCCCATTCAAGCAATTTATATTTCTTGCACTTTAAGTTACTGCAATTTACATTTCTTGTATTTTAAGTTTTAGTCATTTAATTTCTTGTTCTTTAAGATTCAACATATTTTACTTTCCTGCTCTTTAATTTACTGCAATTCTTCCCTCCCCCTTTACATTTCAAGCAATTTAGTTTCTGTTAATGATAAACCACTCAACCAATATTTGATTCGCTTGACTAAATCAACCACTAAACTAAAATTGCTCAATCCTTCAATCCCTGTGGGATCGACCTCACTCCCGTGAGTTTTTATTACTTGATGCGACCCGGTACACTTGCCGGTGAGTTTTGTGTTGGATCGTTTTCCACACATCACCTTTATTCCCACAATTTTCCCATAGTGAGTTAACACACAAATTCTATCTTAAGCTAACCAAAGATTCAATTGGGATTTGCAATTATTTTTCGCCTAAGGCTAGTAATGTGGTACAATATAGAACGAATGGGATTAAAAATAGCTCAAAGTGGTTAACAAAGGTAATTAAAAAGTGTTGGCTTATTTGGGATATGTGAGTTAAACAAACAATGGCCTCAATCATATGCATGCACATAACACATTAATTTTGGACATATAGGATAAAACAAAATTCAGATTACAATCATAGAGAAGTAAACACACAAGAAAAAAAATGTTTATGGTTAAATAGTGTAACCATGTATTTAGGCTCAAAGTCTCATGGGTTGTGTGTTCTTTTAGCTCAAAAATTCTGTTCCAATTTCAACTTCAAACAAATTTAACATAAATATTTTGATTTAAATTAGTGAAATTTTCAAAAATTATATGGTCTTAAAAGAAACTTATTGTCTTTTCAATCAGGTGGAATATGCATGCAATTAACCTACTAATATGCAATCTATCCTATTATAAAGAAGAAAGAAATTGGTGTTAGGGGGAAAGAATTACCTCCGGAAGTCAGGTACTGACCGACCTCCCCACACTTAAGGTTTTGCACTGTCCTCGGTGCCATCTGTCAAGAACAAGGGTGGGCTGGTGGCAGTATCTCCACAGTCGGGACCGTCATGGCTCCCTGTGCTGGTGAAGGAAGTAGAGGCCGGAGTGCCTAGGTCCTTGTCAGGTCTGTGGTTGTCTGTGAGTAGCTCCTTGAGGTATTTGTATCGGTGGTGGTTGTGGCACTCTCGAAGCTTTGCTTTCTGGTCTTATTGGTCCAGCCTTTTCAGTATTTGATGCAGCAGCTGACTAGTAGATGGTGGAATGTCTACATCATCTTCTGTAGACTGGTTGGTAGTGGTGATGAACGAATTTTTGACGGTATAGAAATTATCAAGTAACCAATCGTAGTATAATCTAAACCGACACAAAATCCATTATCAAAGAAATTCTACAATCTATAATCGAGAGTATTAATCTCCCGAGTCGTTCTTCCCTAGGAATGCTACAGGGATGCATGCTATTGGTTAAGTGGTCTTTTGTGGTTTGAAGAGTATGGCATAAAAGTGCTAACAAAGGAGAACAACAATCAATCAATGTTAAAAGCCTTGGCCAAGGTTAAACATTGGAAGTTCCATCACTATAGCTTCCTTCAATTGTGATAACAATGGAGTATTACTTCGCTTAGTTAACCCCTAGTCATAGAGGAAAGTCAAGTAAAAGTAACCAAATTGAGTCACAAGTCCTAGTCTTACCCTAGGGAAGTCTAGCTTTAGTGCACTCTAAGTCAATTAACAATTCTCAATTCTCAATCAACAATTGACATCCATTATTCAAGTGTCTCCAATGACTCAACCACTAGGCCAAGTGAAGGGGATGGTACTCCATATCTAAAGTTGGCATTTTCTCAAATATGTGGAGAGCAAGAATGAAAGACATAGTAGAATTGAGAAGAAGCCTAGAATCAAAGTAATTCAATACAAGAGATTAACAATAATCAACAATGAATAGCAATGAAATGAGATCTTCAATACATTAATAGAATCCAAAACAACAAAGTTAAATCTAAGATCTATGAGAATTGAACAATTACAAACACTAATTGAGATTAGAGAAGAAGATCTATAACATGAACAAAGTAAATTGAGAGTTGCAATGGATCTCACCAAGGAATGGTTGAGAATTGAGAGAATGAAGATGAATCCTAGAGAGAGGTTGGAGTCTCTCTCTCTACAAATGTAACTAACTAAAAATATATAAGAAAGTGCAAAATGAGTGTATGGATGTGAATCTCCCAATCCCCTTCAATCCTTGGTTCTTATATGCAGTTTGGCACCAAAGTTGGTTGCAAAAACCCTCCAAAATCGCCAGGCACGTGTTGCAATAACAGAATCACGTGCGGACTGCGACGCACCGTGCACGTCCCTGGCCGATTTAGCGATGTGCGCGCGGGCGCCTTGTGTGTGTGCGCATCCTTGGCCGAGATAAGTTCTTTGGCTTTTTGTGCTTCTCTCCACTTACATGCTTCCTTCCTTGCTCCTTTGATCCATGCTTAGCCTATTTTAACCTGAGATTACTAGCAAACAAATCAAGGCATCTTACGGAATTAAGGAGGAATTAGAATTCATCAAAATAAGGCTTAAAAAGCATGTTTTTACACTTAAGCACAAATAGGGGAGAGATTACAAAATCATGCTAATTCCTTGGCTAAATGTGATAAAAGGTTGATAAAATGTTCTAAATTCAGTACAAGTTGAACCCCTAAAAATGGAGTTTATCAACCTCCCCACACTTAAACCTTAGCATGTCCTCATGCTAAAATAAGAAGGAAACAAGGGGTGTGATCTGTATTTGATGCAACTAAACTATATGAGTCCTATCTAAATGTAACTACCTAAAGTGAATGCAAATGCTTGGTTAACATAATTCAACTTCCAAGAGAACATATATAAGCATGAGAGCTAGAGCAATAGGAATCAAGTCCAAACCACAATTGTATTGAATTATCAAAAGAAATTCAAGCTTGCGAGAATATAGATAATATGGGTGAACACATGTAATTGAACTTTTGAACCCTCACCGGATGTGTATCTGCTCTATTCACTCGAGTGTTTAAGGGTTAATTCACTCAATTCTCTTCTAGTCATGCTTTCCCAAAATTTGATTTTCTTCTAACAATCAACACCTATTCAATGCATGCATACAATCATCATGAGGTCTTTCATTTAGGTTGTAATGGGGTTAGGGTTAAGGTAGGATCATTTATGGTTAAGTGGACTAGAGCTTAAATCTTTGATTAGTATAGACTTTCCCACCTAACCTATATAATGACCTATACAATTTCAAACTATTCTAACTACCCATTCTTCACTTTTTTTTTTCATATACTCATGCATTCTATTTGGTTCACCTTCCTTATGCATTAATTCTTTATTATTTGAGCTACAAATTGGGGCATTTTGTCCCTTTTTTATTTCACTTTTCTTTTTTTTCATACTTTGTACAAGAACATCAATTGCATAAGGTCTTATACATTTAATCAATACATGAATATATTCCCAATTCCTAAATATGGAAGTGTACTGCCCTTTTATCCCCTCCAATGTTCCCAACCTCACCAACTTTGAATAATAAACACTCTCACTAGCCTAGGCTAATCAAAGATCCAAGTAAGGGACTTTCATTGGTTTTCCGCCTTGGGCTTGTAATGTGCTAAAATGAGAATAAGTTGGTTAAGCGTAGGACCAAAATTGGCTAACAATGGAGAGTAAAAGGTAGGCTATTTGGGTAAGTGGGCTTATGAAATAATGACCTCAATCATACAAATGCATGAATTCAAGGAATAAATGAACATATAGAATCAAGCAAATCAAGGATCACAATTATAAAAACGGAATAATTGCACACAAGAAGGAAAATGAGTGGTTAAAGAAAAAATGTAACCACATCAATAGGCTCAAGTCTCACAAGCTTGTGTTCTTAGCTCAATACATGCTTCACAAAGTATAGAATTCAAGCAAGTTTCACAAAAAATATTTATTTATTTTTCAATCAATTGGGTTGTGCTCTCTAGATGGGTTCCTTGAAGAGTTCCCTTTTTATTTCCAATTTAAACAAATTTCATATGTAAAAGGGTTGACTATGTCTTAACAATTCCAAAATATTTTCTAATCACAACTACAAGCTACTAAGAAGATAACTATATTGAAAAAAAATCCAACTAATATCCAACATCCAAAATAAAAGAGTATGCAACAACCAACATGTGTCCAGAATATCTAACACAATATATACAATAATATGCAAAATAGGATAGCTAGGAAGATATAACTAGGAAATGTGCCCAAAATGTGGTGCCAACGGCAACCTCCCCACACTTAAGATCAAGCATCGTCCCTGATGCTAATTCTGAGGGTCAGGGGGAGATCTAGAGGGATTTGAGCTTATGCTTGAAGTGAGGCAATAGTATGTTCTGGTGGTCTCTTCCTCTTTCCTTTGTTCGACATCCTGAAAGTAGAATATGGTATAATATAAGCACTTAAACAAGTAGTATAAAACAAATAGAAGCATGTTCAGGATGCAAGATGGATGGCAAGTAATCATGATGTGAACTTGAAATAGAAAACTTGGTTTGCAAGTAAGCCTAGAAAAATGGAAACATAAACCAAGAATTCAGAATTCCAACCAATGTGACACAATTCTCAAAGATTAGACATATGCATCATCATACCTTAAGAGAATGGTTAAAAAGTCAAGTGAGAGTAAAAGTAAAGTTAGTGGTTGGTGCACGAAATTGCAATCACACTTTTGCAATCCCGCACAACTAACCAGCAAGTGCACTGGGTCGTCCAAGTAATACCTTACGTGAGTAAGGGTCGATCCCACGGAGATTGTCGGCTTGAAGCAAGCTATGGTTATCTTGTAAATCTTAGTCAGGATATCAGAAATTATCAGGATTGATTGTGAAAAGTAAAAGAACATGAAATAATTACTTGTTTTGCAGTGATAGAGAATAGGTTGGGGTTTTGGAGATGCTCCATCTTCTGAATCTCTGCTTTCCTACTGTCTTCTTCTTCAAGCACGCAAGGCTCCTTCCATGGCAAGCTGTATGTAGGGTTTCACCGTTGTCAATGGCTACCTCCCATCCTCTCAGTGGAAATGTTCAACGCACCCTGTCACGGCACGGCTATCCATCTGTCGGTTCTCAATCAGGCTGGAATAGAATCCAGTGATTCTTTTGCGTCTGTCACTGACGCCCCGCCTTCAGGAGTTTGAATCTCGTCACAGTCATTCAATCATTGAATCCTACTCAGAATACCACAGACAAGGTTTAGACCATCCGGATTCTCTTGAATGCCGCCATTAGTTCTAGCTTATACCACGAAGATTTCGGTTAAAGAATCCAAGAGATATCTACTTAATCTAAGGTAGAACAAAGGTGGTTGTCAGGCACACGTTCATAGTTGAGAATGATGATGATTGTCACGGATCATCACATTCATCCGGTTTAAGAACAAGTAATATCTTAGAATGGAAGCAAGCATGATTGAATGAAAAACAGTAGTAATTGCATTAATCCATCAAGACACAGCAGAGCTCCTCACCCCCAACCATGGGGTTTAGAGACTCATGCTGTGGAAGGTACACAAAGAAACGTGTAAAGTGTCATGATGCCTTGATACAATGTCAAAAGATCTTATTAATAGTAAACTAGTAACCTAGGGTGTACAGAGATGAGTAAATGACGTAAAAATCCACTTCTGGGTCCACTTGGTGTGTGCTTGGGCTGAGCATTGAAGCATTTTCGTGTAGAGACCTTTTCTGGAGTTAAACGCCAGCTTTTATGCCAGTTTGGGCGTTTAACTCCAAGTTTTATGCCAGTTCCAGCGTTAAACGCTGGAATTTCTGAGGCTGTTTTGCCACGCCGGTTTGGGCCATCAAATCTCGGGCAAAGTATGGACTATTATACATTGCTGGAAAGCCCAGGATGTCTACTTTCCAATGCCGTTGAGAGCGCGTCAATTGGGCTTCTGTAGCTCCAGAAAATCCACTTCGAGTGCAAGGAGGTCAGAATCTAACAGCATCTGCAGTCCTTTTCAGTCTCTGAATCAGATTTTCGCTCAGGACCCTCAATTTCAGCTAGAAAATACCTGAAATCACAGAAAAACACACAAACTCATAGTAAAGTCCAGAAAAGTGAATTTTAACTAAAAACTAATAAAAATATACTAAAAACTAACTAGATTATACTAAAAACATACTAAAAACAATGCCAAAAAGCGTATAAATTATCCGCTCATCACAACACCAAACTTAAATTGTTGCTTGTCCCCAAGCAACTGAAAATCAAAATAGGATAAAAAGAAGAGAATATACTATAGACTCCAAAATATCAAGGAAACCTAGCTCCAATTAGATGAGCGGGACTAGTAGCTTTTTGCCTCCGAACAGTTTTGGCATCTCACTCTATTCTTTGAAGTTCAGAATGATTGGCATCTATAAGAACTCAGAACTCAGATAGTGTTATTGATTCTCCTAGTTAAGTATAATGATTCTTGAACATAGCTAGTGTATGAGTCTTGGCTGTGGCCCAAAGCACTCTGTCTTCCAGTATTACCACCGGATACATACATGCCACAGACACATAATTGGGTGAACCTTTTCAGATTGTGACTCAGCTTTGCTAGAGTCCCCAATTAGAGGTGTCCAGGGTTCTTAAGCACACTCTTTTTGCCTTGGATCACAACTTTATTTCTTTCTTTTTCTTTTTCTTTCTCTCTTCTTTCTCTCTCTTTTTTTTTCAAATTTTTTTTTGAATCACTGCTTTTTCTTGCTTCAAGAATCAATTTGATGATTTTTCAGATCCTCAATAACAGTTCTCTTTTTCCTCATTCTTTCAAGAGCCAACAATTTTAACATTCTCAAAACAACAAATTCAAGAGACATATGCACTGTTCAAGCATTCATTCGGAAAACAAAAATTATTGTCACCACATCAAACTAATTCAACTAGTTTCAAGGATAAATTTCGAAATCCTGTACTTCTTGTTCTTTTGTGATTAAAGCATTTTTCATTTAAGAGAGGTGATGGATTCATAGGACATTCATAGCTTTAAGACATGAATTTTAAATTTTATTAATTATGAATTAAAAACAAGACTCAAAAATAAATATAAGATGAGACTAGAAAATAAAAATAAAAATAGAAAACAAAAATCTAAATAGGCTCCTAATGATAGAGGTTTTCACAGAGTTAGGACTCAACAACCTTAATTTTGAGAAGTGGATGCTCCCTCAACTTGAGATGAAAGCTTTTGGCGTTTCAACTCTTGGAGTTCACGCCCCTGCTTCTCTTGTTCCTTCAGCAATTTGAAGAGCATGCAGTTTTGATTCTGCTGTTCTTCCTTCAGTTGCTCCATAGTCTCTTGCAGCTTGTTGATAGATGCTTCTAGGCTGGCCCAGTAGCCAATTTCAGGGAATTCAGGGAGGAACTCCTGCGCCCTCCTTTTGATAGAGTTGTCTTGCATTTGTCCTTCCATTGACTTCTTGGTGATTGGATGTTCAATGGGTATGAATTCATCTACTCCCATCTTTACCCCAGCCTCTTTACAGAGCAAGGAGATTAAGCTTGGGTATGCCAATTTGGCTTCAGTGGAATTTTTATTTGCAATTGTGTAGATCTCACAAGCAATCACATGATGAACCTTCACTTCTTTTCCAAGCATAATGCAATGAATCATCACTGCTCTCTTGATAGTGACCTCAGAACAGTTGCTAGTGGGCAGTATGGAACGCCCAATAAAGTCTAGCCAACCTCTTGCAATTGGTTTGAGGTCTCCCCTCTTGAGTTGGTTTGGGACACCCTTAGAATTGGTTATCCACTTAGTTCCAGGGAGGCATATGTCCTCTAGAACTTGATCCAACCCTTTATCTGCTCTCACCATTCTCCTATTAAAGGATTCAGGATCATCTTGCAGTTGAGGTAATTTGAAGATTTCTCTTATTTTGTCCAGATGGAAGTACATAACTTTCCCTCTGACCATGGTTCTATAGGTATGGTAAGCAGTTCCAGTCATTCTCTGCTTATCTGTTAACCACAGATTTGAGTAGAATTCCTGAACCATATTCCTTCCAACCTTTATCTCAGGATTGGTTAGGACTTCCCATCCTCTGTTTCGAATTTGCTCTTGGATCCCCGGATATTCATCTTCTTTCAGATCAAAATTAACTTCCGGGATCACTGACCTCAGACCCATTATTTTGTGATAATGGTCTTCATGTTCTTTGGTTAAGAACTTCTCTTGATTCCAAAGATTCTTTGGATTATTTTCTTTCTTTCCTCTTAAATTGGTTTGTTTTCCCTTAGGAGCCATGATCTTGATGAATCTTGGCTTAGTGAACACAGAAAAGCACACCAAACTTAGAGGTTTGCTTGTCCTCAAGCAAAAGAAAGGAAAGAAGAGAGAGAGAGGAAGAGCAAATTCGAATGGTGTGGGGAATGAGGGGTGCCAAACGTGTATTTATAAAGTGGGGAGGAGAGATTTCGAAAAAAAGAAAAATATGAAAGGCGATTTGAGAAGATATGAAAAGAAATTGAGAGAAGTGTAAGTTTTTGAACAAAATTTGGGAATGATTTGAGAGATTTGAAGAATGATTTTAGATTTTTGAAAAATTGAAAGTGAATTATGAGAGATCGAAATTTGTTTTTGTAGAAAAATATGGGTAAGAAAGTGAAAGTTTGAAAAAATTTGATTTGAAAACAAAATTGTGGTCCCCCACCTTTCTGGCGTTAAACGCCCAGAATGGCACCCATTCTGGCATTTAACGCCCAATTGTTGCCCCTTTTGGGCGTTTAACGCCCAGCCAGGTGCCCTGGCTGGCGTTAAACGCCAGAATTCCTTTATCACTGGGCGTTTTTCTAAAACGCCCAAGATGCTGCACACCTGGTGTTAGACGCCCAGAATGGTGCCCATTCTGGCGTTTAACGCCCAAAATGGCACCATTCCTGGCGTTAAACGCCCAGAATGGTACCCATTCTGGCGTTTAACGCCCAAAATGCCCCTTACTGGCGTTTTTTCGCCAGTAAGCTCTTTTTCTCTGCTTTTTGAGCTGAATCCTTCTGTAACTCTGTGAATTCCTTCATTTTTGATACTTGCCTCTGTAAGAACAAATCATATAACCTCCTAATGACTGGGTTGCCTCCCAGCAAGCGCTTCTTTACTGTCTTTAGCTGGACCTTTACTGAGGATCACTCAAGTCTCAGTTTTGAGCATTCCTGCTCAAAATTGCCTTCAAGATAATGCTTGATTCTCTGTCCATTAACAATGAACCTTTTGTCAGAATCAGTATCCTGAAGCTCAACATATCCATATGGTGACACTCCTGTAATCACATACGGACCCCTCCACCGGGATTTGAGTTTTCCTGGAAACACTTTGAGCCTAGAGTTGAAGAGCAGAACTTTTTGTCCTGGCTCAAAGACTCTGGTTGACAACTTCTTGTCATGCCACTTCTTTGCCTTTTCCTTATAAATTTTTGCATTTTCAAAGGCATTGAGTCTGAACTCTTCTAGCTCATTTAGCTGGAGCAATCTTTTTTCACCAGCTAACTGAGCATCCATGTTTAGGAATCTGGTTGCCCAGTAGGCTTTATGTTCTAGTTCCACGGGCAGATGACAGGCCTTCCCATACACCAGTTGGTATGGAGAGGTTCCTATAGGAGTCTTGAATGCTGTTTTGTATGCCCACAGAGCATCATCCAAGCTCTTTGCCCAATCCTTTCTCCGGGCTATCACAGTCCGTTCCAGGATTCCTTTTAGCTCTCTGTTAGAGACTTCAGCTTGCCCATTTGTCTGTGGATGATATGGAGTTGCCACTTTGTGGCTAATTCCATATCTAACCATAGCAGAGTATAGCTGTCTATTGCAGAAATGAGTGCCCCCGTCACTGATTAGTACTCTGGGAACACCAAACCTGCTGAAGATGTGTTTCTGGAGGAATTTCAGCACGGTCTTGGTATCATTAGTGGGTGTAGCAATTGCTTCTACCCACTTAGATACATAGTCCACTGCCACCAGAATGTAAGTGTTTGAGTATGATGGTGGAAATGGACCCATGAAGTCAATTCCCCATACATCAAATAATTCTATCTCTAATATCCCTTGTTGAGGCATGGCATATCCGTGAGGCAAGTTACCAGCTCTTTGGCAACTGTCACAGTTACGCACAAACTCTCGGGAATCTTTATAGAGAGTAGGCCAGTAGAAGCCACATTGGAGGACTTTAGTGGCTGTTCGCTCACTTCCAAAATGTCCTCCATACTGTGATCCATGGCAATGCCATAGGATCCTTTGTGCTTCTTCTCTGGGTACACATCTGCGGATCATTCCGTTTGCACATCTCTTAAAGAGATATGGTTCATCCCATAGGTAGTACTTGGCATCTGAAATTAATTTCTTTCTTTGCACTCTGCTGTACTCCTGGGGTATGAACCTCACAGCTTTATAGTTTGCAATATCTGCAAACCATGGAGCTTCCTGAATGGCAAAGAGTTCCTCATCTGGGAAGGTCTCAGAGATCTCAGTAGAAGGGAGGGACGCCCCAGCTACTGGTTCTATTCGGGACAGATGATCAGCTACTTGGTTCTCTATCCCTTTTCTGTCTCTTATTTCTATATCAAACTCTTGCAGAAGCAACACCCATCTTATAAGTCTGGGTTTTGAATCCTGCTTTGTGAGTAAGTATTTAAGAGTAGCATGGTCAGTGTACACAACCACTTTGGATCCCACTGGATAGGATCTAAACTTGTCAATGGCATAGACCACTGCAAGTAACTCTTTTTCTATGGCTGTGTAATTCTTCTGTGCGTCATTTAGAACACGGCTGGCATAATAAATGACGTGCAGAAGCTTGTTATGCCTCTGTCCCAACACTGCACCAATGGCATGGTCACTGGCATCACACATTAGTTCAAATGGCAATGTCCAATCTGGTGCAGAGATGACTGGTGCTGTGACCAGCTTAGCCTTCAGGGTCTCAAATGCCTGCAGACACTGTGTGTCAAACACAAATGGTGTGTCAGCAGCTAGCAGATTACTCAGAGGTTTTGCAATTTTCGAAAAATCCTTTATGAACCTTCTGTAGAATCCTGCATGCCCTAGAAAGCTTCTGATTGCCTTAACATTGGCAGGTGGTGGTAATTTTTCAATTACCTCTACCTTTGCCTTATCCACCTCTATTCCCCTGCTTGAAATTTTGTGCCCAAGGACAATTCCTTCAGTCACCATAAAGTGACATTTCTCCCAGTTTAAAACCAGGTTAGTATCTTGGCACCTTTTCAGGACAAGTGCTAGGTGATTAAGACAGGAGCTGAATGAGTCTCCATATACTGAGAAGTCATCCATGAAGACTTCCAGAAATTTCTCTACCATATCTGAGAAGATAGAGAGCATGCACCTCTGAAAGGTTGCAGGTGCATTGCACAGACCAAAAGGCATCCTCCTGTAGGCAAACACGCCAGAAGGGCAAGTAAATGCTGTTTTCTCTTGGTCCTGAGGATCTACTGCAATTTGGTTGTAGCCTGAATAGCCATCCAAAAAGTAGTAATAATCATGACCAGCTAGTCTTTCTAGCATTTGGTCTATGAATGGTAAAGGAAAATGATCCTTTCTGGTGGCTGTATTGAGCCTTCTGTAGTCAATACACATACGCCACCCTGTGACTGTTCTTGTAGGAACCAGTTCATTTTTTTCATTATGAACCACTGTCATGCCTCCCTTTTTGGGGACAACTTGGACAGGGCTCACCCAGGGGCTATCAGAAATAGGATAAATAATCCCAGCCTCTAGTAATTTAGTGACCTCTTTCTGCACCACCTCCTTCATGGCTGGATTTAACCTCCTTTGTGGTTGAACCACTGGTTTGGCATTATCCTCCAACAGGATCTTGTGCATGCATCTAGCTGGGCTAATGCCCTTAAGATCACTTATGGACCACCCAAGAGCTGTTTTGTGTGTCCTTAGAACTTGAATCAGTGCTTCCTCTTCCTGTGGATTTAAAGCAGAGCTTATAATCACTGGAAAAGTGTCACCCTTTCCCAGAAATGCATACTTCAGGGATGGTGGTAGTGGTTTGAGTTCAGGTTTGGGAGGCTTATCCTCCTCCTGAGGAATTTTCGAAAATTCCTTTGTTTCCACTGATTCTTCTTAATCAGGTTGAGCATCTTTAAAGATGTCCTCAAGCTCTGATTCTAGGCTTTCAGTCATATTAATCTCTTCTACCAGAGAGTCAATAATGTCAGCGCCCATGCAGTCATTTGGTGTGTCTGGATGCTGCATAGCTTTTACAGCATTCAACTTGAACTCATCCTCATTGACTCTCAGGGTCACTTCCCCTTTTTGTACATCAATGAGAGTTCGTCCAGTTGCTAGGAAAGGTCTTCCAAGAATGAGAGTTGCACTCTTGTGCTCCTCCATTTCCAGCACCACAAAGTCAGTTGGAAAGGCGAATGGCCCAACCTTGACAATCATATCCTCTATTATGCCTGATGGATATTTAATGGAGCCATCAGCAAGTTGGAGGCATATCCGGGTTGGTTTGACTTCTCCAGTCAACCCAAGCTTCCTGATAGTGGATGTAGGTATTAGATTGATGCTTGCTCCAAGATCACATAGGGTTGTCTTGGTGCAAGCACCTTCTAATGTGCATGGTATCATAAAGCTTCCTGGATCTTGAAGCTTTTCTGGTAAGCTTTTTAGAATGACTGCACTGCATTCTTCAGTGAGAAACACTTTTTCAGTTTCTCTCCAATCCTTCTTATGACTTAAGATTTCTTTCATGAACTTAGCATAAGAAGGTATTTGCTCAAGTACCTCTGCAAACGGAATCTTTATTTCAAGAGTCCTTAGATAGTCTGCAAAGCGGGCAAATTGCTTATCCTGTTCCGCTTGGCGGAGTTTTTGAGGATAAGGCATCTTGGCTTTATATTCTTCAACCTTAGATGCTGCAGGTTTATTCCTTACAGAAGTGGTTGAAGAAGCCTTTTTAGAGGGATTACTGTCAGCACTCTCAGGTGTCTGATCCTCCCTTGGCGTCTGAACGCCAAGATTGGGTGGAAAATGGGCGTTTAACGCCAACTTTTCCCCCTTTTCTGGCGTTTGAACGCCAGAACTGGGCAAGGAATGGGCGTTTAACGCCAGTTTTCCTTCCCTCTCTGGCGTTTGAACGCCAATAACATTCCTCTCTGGGCTCTTACTGTCCTCAGAGGGATTTTGAACAGTGGTTTGGTTATCCCCTGTCAATTGTTCATTGTTTGGCTTTTTGCTACTTTGAGCAGTGTTATTCAGTGTCTTCCCACTCCTCAGTTGAACTGCTTGACATTCCTCTGTTATCTGTTTAGATATTTGCTGTTTTGCTTGATTCAACTGCAGTTCTATGTTCTTGTTAGCAACTTTAGTTTCATGGAGCATCTCTTTAAATTCTGCTAACTGTTCTGTCATCCGGAGCAATTGTTGATTAAGCTCAATCATCTGTTCTTGAGGATTAGGATCAGTGACTACTGTCATGACTTCCTCTTTTGGAGAGAGCTCATTGCTAGAGTACAAATATTTATTTCTAGCAACAGTGTCTATAAGCTCTTGAGCCTCTTCAATTGTCTTCCTCATGTGGATAGATCCACCAGCTGAGTGGTCTAAAGACATCTGAGCTTTTTCTGTGAGCCCATAGTAAAAGATGTCTAACTGTACCCACTCTGAAAACATTTCAGAGGGGCATTTTCTTAGCATACCTCTATACCTCTCCCAGGCATTATAAAGGGATTCGTTATCCTCTTGTTTAAAGCCTTGCATGTCCAGCCTTAGCTGTGTCATCCTCTTTGGAGGGTAAAAGTGATTCAGGAATTTGTCTGATAACTGTTTCCATGTCTTTATGCTTGCTGTAGGTTGGTTGTTCAACCACCTTTTAGCTTGATCTTTTACAGCAAATGGAAACAGTAATAGTCTGTAGACATCCTGATCCACCTCTTTATCATATACTGTGTCAGCAATCTGTAAGAACTGTGCCAGAAACTCAGTAGGTTCTTCCTGTGGAAGACCGGAATACTGGCAATTTTGCTGCACTA
The DNA here is from genome assembly GCF_003086295.3 of Arachis hypogaea. Classification (NCBI taxonomy): domain Eukaryota; kingdom Viridiplantae; phylum Streptophyta; class Magnoliopsida; order Fabales; family Fabaceae; genus Arachis; species Arachis hypogaea. The sequence continues at coordinate 35,787,824 of NC_092045.1, read as the reverse complement.
TGATAATGAGTTGAGGATTTAACTCAAAGCTGCTTGCTTTGATGGGAGGTGTACAGATGCTACTCCCATATGCAGCTATAATGGGGTTAGCATATGACCCCAGAGTCCTTCTGGACTGATCAATTCCACTTAGGTCCATAATGGATAAAGGGAAATGATATGGATTGCAAATAGATAAAATATTTTGTTTTTTTTTGAATTAAACGAAAAAAATAAAATATAATAAAAAAATAAAAAAAAAATTCGAAAATTAAAAAGAAAATAAGATCAAAGCAAATTGAGAACTGAATCAATTAGTCAATTAAAAAGATTTTGAAAATAGCAATTAAAAGATATGATTGAAAAATTTTTATGAAAAAGATTTGATTTTTGAAATGAGGAAAGAGAAAAACAACAAAATGACACCAAACTTAAAATTTTTAGAAAATCAAACACTAATTTTTGAAAATTTTTAAGGAAAAAACACAAAGAGGACACCAAACTTAGAATTTTTATAGATCAAAAAGAGACTAAGGACATGCAAAATCGAAAAACTAAAAGAAAAGTAAAAGCATGCAATTGACACCAAACTTAAAATATGAAACTAGACTCAACTAAAAGACTCTAAACCAACAAAAACAAAACAGTCCTAATCTAAGCAACAAGATAAGCCGTCAGTTGTCCAAACTCGAACAATCCCCGGCAACGGCGCCAAAAACTTGGTGCACGAAATTGCAATCACACTTTTGCAATCCCGCACAACTAACCAGCAAGTGCACTGGGTCGTCCAAGTAATACCTTACGTGAGTAAGGGTCGATCCCACGGAGATTGTCGGCTTGAAGCAAGCTATGGTTATCTTGTAAATCTTAGTCAGGATATCAGAAATTATCAGGATTGATTGTGAAAAGTAAAAGAACATGAAATAAGTACTTGTTTTGCAGTGATAGAGAATAGGTTGGGGTTTTGGAGATGCTCCATCTTCTGAATCTCTGCTTTCCTACTGTCTTCTTCTTCAAGCACGCAAGGCTCCTTCCATGGCAAGCTGTATGTAGGGTTTCACCGTTGTCAATGGCTACCTCCCATCCTCTCAGTGGAAATGTTCAACGCACCCTGTCACGGCACGGCTATCCATCTGTCGGTTCTCAATCAGGCTGGAATAGAATCCAGTGATTCTTTTGCGTCTGTCACTGACGCCCCGCCTTCAGGAGTTTGAAGCTCGTCACAGTCATTCAATCATTGAATCCTACTCAGAATACCACAGACAAGGTTTAGACCTTTCGGATTCTCTTGAATGCCGCCATCAGTTCTAGCTTATACCACGAAGATTTCGGTTAAAGAATCCAAGAGATATCTACTTAATCTAAGGTAGAACAGAGGTGGTTGTCAGGAACACGTTCATAGTTGAGAATGATGATGATTGTCACGGATCATCACATTCATCCGGTTTAAGAACAAGTAATATCTTAGAATGGAAGCAAGCATGATTGAATGAAAAACAGTAGTAATTGCATTAATCCATCAAGACACAGCAGAGCTCCTCACCCCCAACCATGGGGTTTAGAGACTCATGCTGTGGAAGGTACACAAAGAAACGTGTAAAGTGTCATGATGCCTTGATACAATGTCAAAAGATCCTATTAATAGTAAACTAGTAACCTAGGGTGTACAGAGATGAGTAAATGACGTAAAAATCCACTTCTGGGTCCACTTGGTGTGTGCTTGGGCTGAGCATTGAAGCATTTTCGTGTAGAGACCTTTTCTGGAGTTAAACGCCAGCTTTTATGCCAGTTTGGGCGTTTAACTCCAAGTTTTATGCCAGTTCCAGCGTTAAACGCTGGAATTTCTGAGGCTGGTTTGCCACGCCAGTTTGGGCCATCAAATCTCGGGCAAAGTATGGACTATTATACATTGCTGGAAAGCCCAGGATGTCTACTTTCCAATGCCGTTGAGAGCGCGCCAATTGGGCTTCTATTGCTCCAGAAAATCCACTTCGAGTGCAGGGAGGTCAGAATCCAACAGCATCTGCAGTCCTTTTCAGTCTCTGAATCAGATTTTTGCTCAGGACCCTCAATTTCAGCCAGAAAATACCTGAAATCACAGAAAAACACACAAACTCATAGTAAAGTCCAGAAAAGTGAATTTTAACTAAAAAATAATAAAAATATACTAAAAACTAACTAGATTATACTAAAAACATACTAAAAACAATGCCAAAAAGCGTATAAATAATCCGCTCATCAGTGGTTATAGAAATCAGTGAGTTAGAAAGGTGAAGTTGGTAATTAGTGGTATGATAGAGAATTGCCTAATGGGGAGAGAATTGCAAGTTATGCGCAACGGTCATGTCCACAAGCATGAAAATATAGAAGTGCCAAAAATGGACTTCACAATAATTGGTGTGACAAACAATAAAGTGCAATTGTGTAACTATGAGAAGTTGAAAAGGATGTTAAGTTGTAAGAGGTTACACAACCAAATCATACTAATTATTGTGAGAGACTGAACATAATGTAAGGAGGTTGCATACTAATTATTGAGTTTTTTTTTCAAACGACGCGGGCGCGCACGGTGTGCGTCCGCGTGTATTGGTGGATTTGGAAACCGACGCGTACGCGCCTTAGGCGCTTACGCGTGGGTGGTGAAAGTTGCGAAAACGCGTGCGCGCACGCGGGCTAGGAGTTGGGCTGGAGGCATAGTGTTGTCCCAGAGTAGGGGCAACTCTCTGGAGGCATGTTTGGGATGGCGGCATCAACCAGGTGACGCGTACGCGGCAGGTGTGCGTCCGCGTGGATGGGTATTTTTGCTTAATGGTGCGCAAGCACGATGTGCACGTTCGCGTGAGGTGAGTTGGGCTAAGAGCCTAACACTCGCATAAGAGTGGCCCAACTTTCTGGAATTCAGTATGGTGATGCATCCGCTCATTGACGCGTGCGAGCAATGCGTGCGCGCGCGTCTGACCCCCTTTTTTTTTCAGAAATGCCTAAAAGCTTTAAAATGCCCAAAAACTCTCATGGTGCCTACAACTCCTTATTTAGTCAAAAAGCACACACTTTATAAAATGCAAGATGGTTTTGAGATTTATTCCATTATTACTAAGCACAATGATGAGCGGATAATTTATACGCTTTTTGGCATTGTTTTTAGTATGTTTTAGTTAGTTTTTATTTGATTTTTATTAGTTTTTATTTAAAATTCACTTTTCTGGACTTTACTATGAGTTTGTGTGTTTTTCTGTGATTTCAGGTATTTTCTGGCTGAAATTGAGGGACCTGAGCAAAAATCTGATTCAGAGGCTGAAAAGAAGTGCAGATGCTGTTGGATTCTAACCTCCCTGCACTCGAAGTGGATTTTCTGGAGCTACAGAAGCCCAATTGGTGCGCTCTTAATTGCGTTGGAAAGTAGACATCCTGGGATTTCCAACAATGTATAATAGTCCATACTTTGCCTGAGATTTGATGGCCCAAATAGGCGTTCCAAGTCAGCTCAAGAATTCTGGCGTAAAACGCCAGAATTGGCACAAGAATGGGAGTTAAACGCCCAAACTGGCACAAAAGTTGGCGTTTAACTCCAAGAAAAGTCTCTACACATAAAAGCTTCAATGCTCAGCCCAAGCACACACCAAGTGGGCCCGGAAGTGGATTTTTATGTCATTTACTCATCTTTGTAAACCCTAAGCTACTAGTTCTCTACAAATCGGACTTTTTGCTATTGTATTTGACATCTTTTGATCACTTTAGATCTTGAGATCATCTTTGGACGTCTAGTTCTTAGATTATGGGAGGTTGGCCGTTCGGCCATGCCTAGACCTTGTTCTTATGTATTTTCAACGGTGGAGTTTCTACACACCATAGATTAAGGTGTGGAGCTCTGCTGTACCTCGAGTATTAAATTACTATCGTTCTTCTATTCAATTCAGCTTATTCTTGTTCTAAGATATTCATTCGCATCCAAGAACATGATGAATGTGATGATTATGTGACGCTCATCATCATTCTCACTTATGAACGCGTGCCTGACAACCACTTCCGTTCTACAAGCAAACAAGGCTTGAATGTTTATCTCTTGGATTTCTTAATCGGAATCTTCGTGGTATAAGCTATAATTGATGGTGGCATTCAAGAGAATCCGGAAGGTCTAAACCTTGTCTGTGGTATTCTGAGTAGGATTCGAGGATTGAATGACTATGACGAGCTTCAAACTCCTGAAGGCTGGGCGTTAGTGACAGACGCAAAAAAATCACTGGATTCTATTCCAACCTGATTGAGAACCAACAGATGATTAGCCGTGCTGTGACAGAGCTCGTTAAACATTTTCACTGAGAGGACGGGATTGTAGCCATTGACAACGGTGATGCCCAACATACAGCTTGCCATGGAAAGGAGTAAGAAGGATTGGATGAAAACAGTAGGAAAACAGAGAGACAGAAGGGACAAAACATCTCCAAACGCTTATCTGAAATTCTCACCAATGAATTGCATAGGTGTCTCTATCTTTATTTTATGCTTTATTCATAAATCATCTATAACCATTTGAATCTGCCTGACTGAGATTTACAAGATGACCATAGCTTGCTTCATACCAACAATCTCCGTGGGATCGACCCTTACTCGCGTAAGGTTTATTACCTGGACGACCCAGTACACTTGCTGGTTAGTTGTGCAAAGTTGTGATATCGAGTTGAGATTGCAATTGTGCATACCATGTTAATGGTGCCATTGATGATCACAATTTCGTGCACCACACAACATACATGTTAATATGCTAGCAACCAATCTACACACAAGCCAATTATGAAATGAAAACCTACCTACAATGGTAACTCAAATCACTTATTAAACAAAATTAGAATAGAGTGGAAAGAGTTTACCATGGTGGGGTGTCTGCCACCTAGCACTTTTAGTTTAAGTCCTTAAGTTGGACATTTGGTGGAGTCCTTGCTAGGGTGGTTTATGCTTAAACTCTTCTTTGAATCCCCACAGTGTTTGCACTTCCAATAGCCTCCGGGGTCCCAACTTAAACGTATAAGGCCTTCAAGGGGGCCTAAGCAAGTAACAAGGCCCTTAAGTTGATAGTGTTCTATGTATGTTCCGGGGTCCCATACTTTGTTTGTCAACCCCCTTTCTTTTTGATCTCCATGCTTCCAATTGGGTGACAAACTTATTGAATTTTCAGTTAGGCCTCCAAACATTTCCCAAGACCCATGAAATTTGGTTCTACACCACCCATTGCCATTCAACCTTGAGCAAGCAACCATCATGAACGTAGAGTGATGTTTCCAACTATTACATGAATCTCTCTTACTCCTCAATCCACAACGAGCTCTAAGTTGCCCATCCGTCTTAAGCAAACCATATTCAAGTGGGAAAGTTAAAGATTAGAGATAAGAGTTTTACCCACTTGAATGTTATGTTGGTTGGTGGCTTAGGAAGGGGTGGTTCCAATGATCTTGCAAGCTCTACTCCCTTGTACTCTTCCTTGATTACCTCCACATCTTCACAAGCTTCTTCAATTTCAACCTATTCCTCTTGGTAGCTTCCTTCTAATTCAATCTCCTCCTCATTGCTTACCGACGGCATGGGAGGTTGTGCATCTTCTTCCTTGATCTCAATTTCAAGCCCAATGGGAGGGGATTCAATTGTAGATAAGAAATTCTCAATGATTGAATCCATCTCTTGATCAACCTCTTCCAATCTTTCATCACTCATACTATGCCTTGGAGATTGTGCATTATCCTCCTCAACATCATTTTCAAGTTCAATGGAAGAGACTTCAACAACTTCCACAAGATCATCAACAATATCACTTGGTGTGGAAGTGTTCTCAAGCTTGAAATCTACCTCTTGTTTAACCTCCTCTAACTCTTCAACCGTTTCTTCTTCTTCGATGATATCTTCCTTCTCCACTTGTTGCAAGACATACTCCATCTCCTTATCCTCATGTTGGGATCCTAAAATCTCCTTCATGCTCATTTCTTCGGTTAATTTTTCATATTCATCCGTGAAGATGCTTTGCTTGTTGTATGAATCCCAAGAGTCCATCTTTTGGCGGATGGTTGCATGAAATCGATCTATTTCTTTCTTGAAACGATCCCTTAATTCTTGTTCCACCTTGCTAACGTAAGTAGAATTGTATGGCTCTTGGATTGATGGACATTGATATGCTTCCATGGAGGTTTGTGGCGGAGAGGGGAAATCATGATATAGTTGGAAAGGAGGTTCATCAAAGCTTAGAGGTGGGAAGTTATTTTGGTTGTTGGTAGAAGGTGGAATTATACGGGACATAGATTTTTGGAGGGTAGAGGTGGAACTAGTGAGTGCGGTTTGGAGCTCTTCTTGTTCTTGAAGAATGATACAAAGTGTATCATCCATGGGGACTTGGTTTGGAGGGTAAAGATGTTGGAGTGATGGTGATTAAAGGGTTGCTTGTTCATAATTGTCACAAGGATATGCATAAGAGAAATATAGATTAGGATCGTATGGAGGCAATTGGTGGAAATAAGATATGGATTGAGAATATGGTTGTTGGAATGATGGTGTTTGAGGACTATGTTGAGAGTATGGTGCATAGAATGATGGTGGTTGAGTGGCATAACCATGATAAGAATCATCATATCCATAAGAATGATATGCATTATAGGATGGATTACCATCATAGTAACTTGAAGGGGGAGGTGGCCATGATGATTGCTCATATGGATGTGGCTCCCTTCCCAAGAATTTATCTCTCCCATAATGTGAGCCATCATTCAAGTTTTCATCGCCTACAACATAGTCATAGTCATATCCAAAACCACAAGGACGAGAATTCATAGTGGCAAATAGGAACAAAACTAATGGAGATCTAAAACTAATGAAAACTAACAAACAAGCAAAAGACAAACATATCTACAATATTCACATATTTACATTAACCAAAAACATGGCACTCATGTGCATTCCCCGGCAACGGCACCATTTTGATGAACGAATTTTTGACAATATAGAAATTATCAAGTAACCAATTGTAGTATAGTCTAAACCGACACAAAATCCATTGTCAAAGAAATTCTACAATCTATAATCGAGAGTATTAATCTCCCGAGTCGTTCTTCCCTAGGAATGCTACAGGGATGCATGCTATTGGTTAAGTGGTCTTTTGTGGTTTAAAGAGTGTGGCATAAAAGTGCTAACAAAGGAGAACAACAATCAATCAATGTTAAAAGCCTTGGCCAAGGTTAAACATTGGAAGTTCCATCACTATAGCTTCCTTCAATTGTGATAACATTGGAGTATTGCTTCGCTTAGTTAACCCCTAGTCATAGAGAAAAGTCAAGTAAAAGTAACTAACTTGAGTCACAAGTCCTAGTCTTATCCTAGGGAAGTCTAGCTTTAGTGCACTCTAAGTCAATTAGCAATTCTCAATTCTCAATCAACAATTGACATCCATTATTCAAGTGTCTCTAATGACTCAACCACTAGGCCAAGTGAAGGGGATGCTACTCCATATTTAAAGTTGGCATTTTCTCAAACATGTGGAGAGCAAGAATGAAAGACATAGTAGAATTGAGAAGAAGCCTAGAATCAAAGTAATTCAATACAAGAGATTAACAACAATCAACAACGAATAGCAATGAAATGAGATCTTCAACGCATTAATAGAATCCAAAACAACAAAGTTAAATCTAAGATCTATGAGAATTGAACAATTACAAACACTAATTGAGATTAGAGAAGAAGATCTATAACATGGACAAAGTAAATTGAGAGTTGCAATAGATCTCACCAAGGAATGGTTGAGAATTGAGAGAATGAAAATGAACCCTAGAGAGAGGTTGGAGTCTCTCTCTCTACAAATGTAACTAACTAAAAATATCTAAGAAAGTGCAAAATGAGTGTATGGATGAGCAAGAATGAAAGACATAGTAGAATTGAGAAGAAGCCTAGAATCAAAGTAATTCAATACAAGAGATTAACAACAATCAACAACGAATAGCAATGAAATGAGATCTTCAATGCATTAATAGAATCCAAAACAACAAAGTTAAATCTAAGATCTATGAGAATTGAACAATTACAAACACTAATTAAGATTAGAGAAGAAGATCTATAACATGAACAAAGTAAATTGAGAGTTGCAATGGATCTCACCAAGGAATGGTTGAGAATTGAGAGAATGAAGATGAACCCTAGAGAGAGGTTGGAGTCTCTCTATCTCTACAAATATAACTAACTAAAAATATCTAAGAAAGTGCAAAATGAGTGTATGGATGTGAATCTCCCAATCCCCTTCCATCCTTGGTTCTTATATGCAGTTTGGCGCCAAAGTTGGTTGCAGAAACTCTCCAAAATCGCCAAGCACGTGTTGCAATAACAGAATCACGTGCGGACTGTGACGCGTGCGTGCACGGTACGCGTGCGTGCACGGTACGCGTGCGTGCACGGTACGCGTGCGCGTTCCTGGCCGATTTAGCGATGTGCGCGCAGGCGCCATGTGCGCGTGCGCGTCCTTGGCCGAGATCAGTTCTTTGGCTTTTTGTGCTTCTCTCCACTTGCATGCTTCCTTCCCTGCTCCTTTGATCCATGCTTAGCCTATTTTAACCTGAGATTACTAGCAAACAAATCAAGGCATCTTATGGAATTAAGGAGGAATTAGAATTCATCAAAATAAGGCTTAAAAAGCATGTTTTTACACTTAAGCACAAATACGGGAGAGATTACAAAATCATGCTAATTCTTTGGCTAAATGTGACAAAAGGTTGATAAAATGCTCTAAATTTAGTACAAGATGAACCCTAAAAATGGGAGGATGCACCATAGTAGAACGGCCATGTCTGCGGTGAAGGAGGACTCATGAGTGCTCGGGAAGATGTAATGGGACATAATCTGTGCCCATACGTGAGCCTCTAAGGTGAGTACGGAAGCCGATATTCCCTTCGGATGGGAACGATAGTATCCAAAGATCCATTTGCTGCCAGGTTGTGCGATAACTTTAAGAACAGCATCCCAGTCGAATTTGTACGCCTGGCGCTTGAGTGCGGCTTCTTGAAATGCGTCCAATCCTTCTGGAACAGGGGGAAGATCTAAGTCTCGCTGAATGGCCTCTTCTGTAATGGGGACTTGCTTCTGACGGATGTAAACATACTGCAGGGTCGGCAGGTGAAAGTTGGAGTAGGACTCAACTACCCAAGAAAGATTAACCTGTCGGGGCTGTCTCTGTAGGAATCCCCAATGTCTTTGTGCAATTTGCGGCTCAACAAGTTCGGGATTATGAGGTGGAAGGATAAGAAGGTGTTCGTTGTTGTATTTCCGAGCTACCAGAATAGGAAACATTTGCTCACAGTAGTGATTGGGAAATCGTGCAGTGTCCTTTGCTAGGAAAGCTCTCTCCTTTTCATCAACCTTGATAATCCTTTTAATTCTTTTTGTTGAGGGCTTGATTGCAATTGAAGAAGGCTCTGCCACTAATGCTCTTTTAGTTTCTTTCCTTGTTGTGGATTTGGGGGTAGCTTTCTCCTTACCTTTCTTGGTGGCCATCCTGAAAGGAAATGAGTAAAGACATGAATAATGCAAGGGTTATAGCAAGGAAAAGAATGGGAAAGGTGGAAAGCAATGCACAGGAATGGATAACGATAACACATGGTCATGACTACATGTGACAAATCAACAACGGAAATATAGCAAGTTCAGGTGATGACAGGTAAATGCAAGGCGTTTATTGGCATGCCGGCAAAGGGCATGAGTAGCATAGATCAAGCATTCAATGTCCAAATTTGATTACCAAGTCTTTCAAACTAAAAATATGCTTGTAATAACAATTATATTGGATTAATAAAATATAAGAAGGGTTTTGTGAAAAGTAGGCATTTAGAGTAATAGATTTAAAAGAAATCTAAAAAAGAAGTAGTGCAAAATGCCATATGGGTGTTTTCACAAACACATAGCATGCATGTTAAATAAGGTATGGAAAATATTAATTTGAACATGCAAGTAACCCTTTAGAAAATAATATATAATTGTTAAACAAGTCCTAAACAATCCAAAAGCAACATATAAAAATAATGACCCAAATAAATTTCCAACATCAATAAGAGGAAGAAGAAAGAAAAAGAAAATATAGATAGGGAAAGTAGAAGAGAAAGAAAAGAAAACATGAAAATAAAAAGAATAATGAAAAAGTAACGAGGGAAGAAGAGAAAAACCTTGATAATGGTGGTAGGAAAAGAGGGAGTAGAAGGGAGAAAGAAGGGAGGAAGAAGGAAATGGGGGAGGGGAAATAAAATAGGAATGGGATGAGGAAAGAAAAGATAATCTGGCAGATTTGAATGAGTTGGGCGGCACAAGTGACGCGGACGCGTGGGGCACGCGGTCGCGTGGAAAGCCCTTAAGTGACGTGACGCGGACGCGTCGGTCACGCAGACGCGTGACATGATTTGCGCTAGTGGCGCGAGGGCAGCTTTGCGCTCGCACAACTCTCTGTTTAAATTATGTTTTGCCAAAATTTGGGGTGACGCGATTGCGTGGTGGACGTGATCGTGTGGATGGCCAAATGGAAATAACAGCGCGGACGCGTGGGGCACGCGTTCGCGGGGCAGGGCTTGTGTGACTAGCACAAATGCAGCCCAAGTCCAGCTCAACTTTCGGCCCTTCACCCCTTTTATGTCGAATTGCAGAGTCATGCGTTCGCGTGGTTGACGCAGACGCGTGGGGAGGCCAATTTACAAATAACGCGATTGTGTCATCCACGCGGTCGCGTGGATCAAATTGTGCCAAAGGCACGCCTCCAGCCACATTCCTGCGCAGCTCTCTGTCCCATTTTGTTTCTTTCCAATGCACATGCGACGCGGACGCGTCAGTGACGCTGGCGCGTCGCGTGCGATTTCTTCTTTTTTTATGCAAATGCAAATGCAAACTAAATGTGCTAATAATGAGAAGAATTATTGAAAAAGAAAACTAAGAGTAAAGAAAGGAACGATCATACCATGGTGGGTTGTCTCCCACCTAGCACTTTGCTTTAACGTCCTTAAGTTGGACACTCCATTAGCTCAGTTTTCTGCTGTGAGTGGATCCTCCAAGAGGAAGATATCTAACTCCTTGTGTTTCGTCACCTTCTCACCATGGTAGAGCTTCAAACGATGTCCATTAACTTTGATGAGTTCAGAGCTTGAAGGGTGACTTAGGTGAAAAACTTCGTACGGCTCAGCCTTCTCAACTCTATATGGACCTTCCCACCTTGATCTCAGCTTGCCTGGCATGAGCCTCAGTCTAGAGTTGTAAAGGATGACTAAATCCCCAGGTTGGAACTCTTTCCTCTTGATGTGCTGATCATGTACATCCTTCATCTTTTCCTTGTACAGCCTTGAGTTCTCATAAGCTTCTAGGCGAATACTTTCCAATTCTTGCAGTTGCAACTTCCTTTCAGCTCCGGCTTTCTGAAATCCCATGTTGCACTCCTTTACTGCCCAAAAGGCTTTGTGCTCTACTTCAACTGGAAGATGACAGGCTTTTCCATAAACTAAGCGTAAAGGACTCATCCCAATGGGTGTCTTGTATGATGTTCTGTATGACCAGAGTGCATCTTGTAGCCTGCTGCTCCAGTCTCTTCTATGAGGTTTGACTATCTTTTACAATATGTGTTTTATCTCTCTGTTAGATATCTCGGCTTGCCCATTAGTTTGAGGATGGTAGGCTATTGCTACTTTATGAATGATCCCATGCTTCTTCAGTAATCCTGTTAGTCTCCTGTTACAAAAATGGGTGCCTTGATCGCTCACGATTGCTCATGGTGATCCAAAGCGACAAATAATGTGGTTTCTAACAAAGGAAACAACAGTGTTAGCATCATCAGTACGGGTAGGAATTGCTTCCACCCATTTAGAAACATAATCTACAGCTAACAGTATATAAAGATAGCCATTAGAATTTGGAAATGGACCCATGAAGTCAATGCCCAAAACATAAAAAATTTCACAGAAAAGCATGATTTGTTGAGGCATCTCATCCTTCTTAGATATATTACCAAATTTTTGGCATGGGAAACAAGATTTACAAAATTCAGCAGCGTCCTTAAAAATGGTAGGCCACCAGAATCCACAATCTAAGATTTTTCTAGCTATTCTTTGAGGGCCAAAATGTCCTCCACTCTCAGATGAGTGACATGCCTCTAAAATGGACTAGAATTCTGATTGAGGCACACACCTTCTAATTACCTGATCAGTGCCACATCTCCATAAATATGGGTCATCCCATATATAATATTTAGGCTCGCTTTTCAGCTTGTCTCATTGATGCTTAGTAAAGTTTGGAGGAAAGGTACGGCTAACTAGATAATTAGCGACAGGTGCATACCAAGGGACTACCTCAGATACTACTTGTAGGTTGTCAAATGGGAAATTATCAGCTATAGGAATTGGGTCATCTTTAATGTGCTCAAGGCGACTCAAGTGGTCTGCCACTAGATTCTGGTTACAACTCCTATCCTTTATTTCTAAATCAAATTCTTATAGTAGCAGTATCCAACGTATAATCGTTGGTTTGGATTCCTTTTTAACTAATAAATACTTTAGAGCTGTGTGGTCTGAAAACACTACTACTTTAGTACCAAGTAAATAGGCTCAGAATTTATCCAGAGCAAAAACAATAGCAAGAAGCTCTTTCTCAGTAGTAGTGTAGTTAGACTGAGCAGTGTCTGAAGTCTTAAATGCATAAGCAATGACAAAAGGATCCTTACCTTCACGTTGAGCCAGCATTGCTCCTACTGCATGGTTGGAAGCATCGCACATGAATTCGAATGGCTGGCTCCAGTCAGGTCCTCTCACGATTGGAGCTTGAGTCAGGGCGGTCTTCAGCTTATCAAACACTTGTTTGCAATCCTCACTGAGCTCGAACTCGATATCTTTCTGCAGTAATCTGGATAAGGGAAGTGCTACCTTACTAAAGTCCTTAATGAATCTCCGGTAAAAACCTGCATGGCCAAGGAACGAATGGACTTCCCTCACAGAGGAGGGGTAAGGCAAACTAGAAATAACATCCACCTTTGCTGGATCTACAGAAATGCCAGTATTAGACACAACATGTCCTAGTACAATCCCTTGTCTTACCATAAATTGACATTTTTCAAAATTCAATACAAGGTTTGTAATGACACATCTATCTAGTACTCTAGATAAACTGTCCAAGCAAAGGCTAAAGAAATCACCATAAACGCTAAAATCATCCATAAAAGCCTCCATACAGTCCTCAAGAAGGTAAGAGAAAAGACTCATCATGCACCTTTAGAAAGTAGCTGGTACATTGCACAGGCCAAAGGGCATTCTCTTATAGGCATAAGTCCCAAAAGGACATGTAAAAGTAGTCTTTTCCTGATCTTTAGAAGCTATATGAATCTAGAAATAGCCTGTGTAACCATCTAAAAAGCAATAATGTGATTTACCTGACAGGCGATCCAGCATTTGATCAATGAATGGAAGAGGATAGTGATCCTTACGAGTGGCTTGGTTGAGACGCCTGTAATCAATGCAGACCCTCCAGGCATTCTGTACTCTGGTTGCTATGAGTTCTCCATGCTCATTCTTCACTGTAGTGACTCCAGACTTCTTGGGCACCACTTGTATTGGGCTCACCCATTCACTGTCTGAGATGAGGTAGATGATATCTACCTCTAGTAGTCTGCTCACTTCCTTCTTGACAACCTCTAAGATAGTGGGGTTTAGTCTTCTTTGGGGTTGATGGACGGGTCTTGATCCCTCTTTTAAAAATATTCTATGCTCACAAACTTGAGGGTTGATGCCCACTATATCTGCCAAACTCCACCCAATTGCCTTCTTGTGCCTCCTCAGCACACTAAGTAACTGCTCTTCTTGTTGAGAAGTGAGTTCCTGTGGAATGATAACTGGAAACTTCTGCTTGTCCTCGAGGTAAGCATATTTGAGGTGTGGAGGGAGGGGTTTCAATTCTAACTTCTGCTCATGGTCAGGCTCTGGATTGTCTGGAGCTGGTGGCAGTGGTAAAGTACCTTCATTGTCCTCAGAAAGTGTCCCAACACTCGGACCTTGTCCTATGTACTTCTCTTCGAACTCCTCCTGGTGAACTTCAGCTACGATTTCATCTATGATGTCACACTGGAGGATAGAATGATCTTCTAGAGGGTGCTTCATAACTCCATTCAGATTGAAGCTTACTACTTGGCCGTCTATTTCAAAAGAGTATGTTCCTGAAAAAGCATCCAATTTGAACTTCGAGGTCTTCAGGAAAGGTCTTCCGAGTAGGATTGATGATGGCTTCTGTGAGGCATTTTGGGCATCTCCAGGATATAAAAATCAATCGGGAACATGAGTCCCTTAATACCCACTAATACATCTTCAGCAACTCCAGCCACTATAATAATGTTTTTCTCTGCTAATACAAAACGAGCTGTCGACCTTTTTAAGGGAGGGAGTCTCAAAACATCGTATATAGACAAAGGTATTATACTAACACATGCTCCTAAATCACATATGCAGTCAGAAAATATCACAACTCCAATGGTACAATTAACCATGCATGGGCCTGGGTCACTTCATTTTTCAGGTATATTTCCCATTAAAGCAGATATAGAACTACCTAAAGGAATAGTTTCTAATTCATTAATTTTGTCTTTATGTATGCATAAATCTTTTAGAAACTTTGTGTATTTAGGTACCTGTTGAATAACATAAAAAAGGGGAACATTTACCTCAACCTTTTTGAATATTTCTACCATTTTGGGATCAGGTTCCAACTGCTTCCTGGGCTTCCTTGCAAGTTGTAGAAATGGAATAGGAATGGCGTTTTCTACAGTGTCTGTGCCCTTTGGTGCTTCTTCCTGTGATTGAGCTCCTTCTTCTTCAGCCATGTCCTATATATCCTCTTCCTCCTCTACATCTTTTATTTCCACTACCGCTTCAGCTGAGGCGTGTTCTGTTGGGTTTGGCTCTTACTGATTCCTCTCTTGCAATGTGGTTCCGGACCTTAGGGTGATGGCATTAATGCCACCCTTTGGATTGGGTAATGGTTGAGAGGAGAGTCCACCAGAGCTTGAAGATTGATTGTTGGAGTTATTCAGTGATCCAATCTGTGAGACAAGGGCTTGCAAAGTAGAGTTCAGACCATTCAGAGTAAAAGTGAGGTTGTTTTCCATGGCCTGTTGTCTCCGATCAATAGATTGTAGTAACCCATCATTAGAAGACGAGAAGGGATAAGTGATCTGAGGGGTTTACTGAGGTGCTTGAGGCTGCCTTAGATGAGGTGCTCTATAAGCCTGATTCTGATTCTGCTGCCTAAAGTTATTATTGTTATTCCACCTCTGGTTTCCATTATTATCTCTGCCTCCTCTGTTATGATTGTCCCTCCAACCCTGGTTAGAATTATCTCTCCAACCTTGGTTGGAGTTATCTTGCCAACCATGGTCGTAGCTGCCACCTTGATTGTACCCTTGATTGGGGAGGTCATAGAAGTTATGAGTGGCTGCCACAGTATTGCCTTCTTGCTGGAGCTGCGGGCATTCATCAGTATAATGGCTATAATCAGCACAGATTTCGCACACTCTCTGTGGGACTAACTGTTGGCCTTGATGTGGTGGAGAAGGTTGAGCTTATTGAGCTTGTTGTTAATTCAATTGCATCTGCTTCAGTAAGTTGGTCATTTCACAGATACTCTGAGTTAGAGCAGCAGTCTCCCTGCTAGAGGATACTTCTGCAACAGCTTTTGAATGGCCTTGTCTCTGCCTATGATTCTGAGTAGATTCAGCTAAGTCGCTGATCAATTGCCATGCTTCATCAGTGGTCTTGTACTTTTTCATAGACCCATTGCTAGCACCTTCCAATGTGGTCCTATCTTGAGATTTCATGCCCTCTGTGAAGTAGGCGAGCAACACTATCTTGTCAATCATATGGTGGAGACATGCTTCCAGAAGATTATTGAAGCGCTCCAAATATTCATAGAGAGTTTCAGATTCATTCTGAACGATCATGGACATGTCTTTCCTCAGTTTATCGGCAACCCCAGCTGGAAAGAATTTCCCCAAAAATTCTCTTTTAAGCGTATTCCAGTTAGAAACGGTTTCTCCGGGTTGAGTGTAGTACCACTCTTTTGCCTTTTCCTCAAGAGAGAATGGGAAGGCTTTTAACAGGATAGAAGTTTCGTCAGTGCCATCACACTTAACAGTGGAACAAGCTGTCTGAAAATCTCTAAGGTGCTTGATAGGCTCTTGAGTAGGTAAGCCATGAAACTTGGGCATCAAGTTGAGTAGTGCAGACTTTATTTCAAAATCTACAGCCACTGCGGGGTGGCGTGCCTGGAATGGTTGTAGTGTAAAATCAGGGGCTGCAGCCTCCTGGATAGTGACTCTCCTAGGTGCTGCCATGTCACCTGCACGTAAATTAATTGGATCAGTAGAGAGGGAGCTTGTTTCTCCCTTAAATGACGTTTCAGGTTCGTCCTTAGAGAGGACTAGCCAACGCCGAGCTTGCCTTATATGTGAAATAGTCCTTTCAATCTCAGGGTCAAATATTGGCAAGCTTGGATCAGGAAGTGAACGCGTCATTTAACGAAAGAAACGTGCAGCTCATAGTAACAGAATAAAAAGAAAAATTGCAATTAAATAAATTCCAATCAATAAATTAGCACACTATTGCAACTCCCCGACAACGGCGCCAAAAATTGACGTGGCGGAAATTGGCGAGTTAAGAAATTATTATAAGAGATATGTTGCAAGTATAGTCCTTAACCAGCCGAAAATCCGCTTATCAATTTAGAAGGGTTGTCACAATATTAAAATTAAAATACTGGGAGTATGAATCCCAGGTCGTCTCCCAACGAGTTGATAAATAGGAAATTAAATTAGAGAATTTAGATAATTTAAATAAAAGCCTTGGCTGGGAGTAGATTAGTTGGAAGCCCTATTCTTGTTGAATCACTCTCAAGATTAATTGATAATTGAAGGTTGCTCTGCTTAGTTATCCCTTACCAGGTAGAGGAAAGTCAAGCAAGTTGGAAAGCTATTTCTAGTCAGAAGTGCTAATCCTCTCCCTTGGGAAGGACTAGTGTCAATGACTGGAGGGTGATCCAACAATAAACCCAATTACAATTTTTCTCTTGAGTAATCCAACTCAAGGTTTCCTTTCAATCATCTCCCAATCAAGTTATGGGACTACTCGCTCATTACATTTGTAAAATCCACGAAATAAGAAAAAGGAAATATTGAAGAACATGATAAATAATAATCAAAGGAATCAATTAAAAATGAAAATAGTTCTTGTATTAATAAATTCTAAAAATAATCCAATGTCAACTTTTGGAGAAATTAAGAATATGAAAGAGTAAATGAAAAATAAATAACAAGCTATAATGACTAGTACCGGAGGTAGACTCTTCTCAAAAGTTAAAGCCAAAAAATCTTCAAAATCCTAATTTATGAATGTTCAAGTGAGAAACCTAGGGGAGGAGTAAATTCAAATCTAAAAACTAAAAATTATGTAGAATGAATTGTTGTTCTGTCTCTGCATGTTCCCTGGCTCTAATCTATGTTCTCGAGCCAAAAACTGGGTTGAAATGTGGCCCAGAATCTGTGCCAGTGACTTCTGAAATTCTGCAGATCGCGCACGTCACGCGGCCGCGTCATCCACGCAATCGCGTCACTTAGCGTTTCTCGTACCATGCGTGCATGTCGTCCATGCACCCGCGTCGTTCGTGCAGCTTCCAATCCGCGCGGCCGCTTTAGGCACGCGGGCGCGTCACTTTGATTTCTTCCATTTCGCGCGGGCCCTGTAATAGCCAGCTAAAACTTAACGGGGCTTTTGCATATTATTGTAATTACTAAGGAGGTAGGAAAGGATCCAGGGTTGCCTGAGTAACGAAGTTTTCCGGTATCCGCAACCGTAATCATTTGTCACTCCGATTACTTCATCCATAAACCTTTTTTTCTCAATAGTCGCGTGAGCCATGCGACCGCGTGACTTCTCGTTGGTCATCTCTTCAATTGCTTGTGTTCCTTCCATTTTTGCATGCCTCCTCTTTATTCCTTACGCCATTCTTGCCCTATGAAGCCTGAAACACTTAACACACAAATCACGGCATCGAATGGTACGAAGGAAGATAAAAATATACAACTAAAAGGTCTTTAGGAAGCAAGTTATCAATCATAGAATATTCTTAGGAAGGAATTGTAAATACATGCAAATCATATGAGTAAGTGGGCAAAGACTTGATAAAACCACACAATCAAACACAATATGAATTATAAAATAGTGGTTTATCAGAGGTTAACCATCCTTGATCCTGACTTGATATGGCTAGGACCTTTTCTTCCTCCGAAATTAATGGGCTCTGTAATATTTCCTGGACGAGGCTTCTATTATTGTCCCCTGCTTTGGTACTGGCTAATTTTGATAGTGCGTCAGTTCGGGCATTCTGTTCCCGAGGTATATGGCAAACCTCATATTCCTCGAGTTGTCTGAGCTGTTCCTTGGTTTTGTCTAGGTACCTTTTCATGGTAGGGTCCTTAGCTTGGTAGTTCCTCGCTATTTGTGAAGTGACTAATTGTGAATCACTGGAGATGATAAGCTTTTGAACTCCAACCTCCTTAGCCAGCCCCAAACCGGCTAGTAATGCCTCGTATTCAGCCTGATTGTCTGAAGCAAAGAATTCAAATTTTAAGAAACGTTTGATTTGAGTTCCCTGATCACTTTCTATTATCACACCGGGGTGTCAGTGTACTCAACAATGAAATCCGCTAAATACTGAGACTTGACGGCCATCCGAACTTCATATTGAAGATCAAACTCAGATAGCTCGATTGCCCACTATAGAATTCTTCCAGCTAAGTCATTTTTCTGTAGAATGCATTTTATGGGCTGGTTGGTCCGGACCTTGATATTGTGTGCTTGAAAATACGGGCGAACTCGTTGAGATGTTAGTATGAGAGCGTAGGAAAACTTTTCTATCTTTTAATAGTTTAGTTCGGCCCCTTGCAGGGCTTTACTGATGAAGTAGATGGGTTGTTGCCCACTCCCATCTTCTCTGACTAGTGCTGAGGCTATTGCCTGACTTCCCACTGCAAGGTATAATATGATTGTTTCTCCTTCCCGTGTCCAGGTAAGAATGGGTGGTTGACCCAAGAACCTTTTGAAATCCTGGAATGCTTGCTCGCACTTTGGTGTCCATTCAAACCTCTTTCCCTTCTTTAGTGTCGCGTAAAAAGAGAGAGATCTTATAGCCGATCCGGCTAAAAACTTGGACAAGGCTGCCAGTCTTCCACTACAAGAAAACACATCTTTTGCCATGCTTTTAAAGCGTGGCGAAAAGCTGAAAAAAGCGTGGCGATAGCTTTTCGCCACGCTTTTTGAGCTATCGCCACGCTTTCGAAAGGGTGGCCTATCAAAGGGTGGCGGTTGCTCTATCGCCACGCTTTTTGCAGTCTATTGCCACGCTTTTTGTTTGCCATGCTTTTTTACAAACTGCCACTTGGAAAAGCGTGGCTGTAGGTGGGAAATACAGCCACGCTTTAAAAGCGTGGCGATAGGTAGAGATATGGCCACGCTGTAAAAGCGTGGCGATAGGGCAGATCTAGCCACACTGTAAAAGCGTGGCAATAGGTGGAGATACAGCCACGCTTTTAAAGCGTGGCAATAGGAAGAGATACGGCCACGCTTTTAAAGCGTGGCCATAGCAAAATATACAACCACGCTTTAAAAGCGTGGTGAAAGCCTTGTTAAATTAAAAAAGAATTTCTTTCCCTTACTTGATCTTCATTGCTACACTATAAATTTTCAATCCTTTTTTATTACCAAACCTACAAATATAGTATGCAATTTTTATTACAAGACAAATCAAACAATAATTAGTGAGATATATAATTTACTATAATTGTTTTATACATTAAAAAACTATTACTCAAATACAAAATAAATCTCGAGTTCAAATTTCAAAACTAAAAATCGAAGAAAAATACAGAAACAATACAAGTTAGAACTGCTCATAATATATCAAATTACACTAATAGAGATGATCATCAACCTAAATACTTAGTAAAAGATCAAAATCAACCTAAAACTGCTCCACTTTGTGCATTAAGCGTTCAAGTTACCCATTCCAATACTAGCCTGCAGCAAAATATCAAAAACAAATTGAACCAACAAAAATGATATGTATAAAAATATTATAAGAAATAATCTAATTTATGCATGTATTAACAATTCCAAATTAAACTAGGTTCACATTCTACTATAAAAAAAAAACTTTACATGTATATTGAAATACAGAAAGCATTTTTCAATCATTTTCCCTTTCTTAATTATATTTTAGCATTTGATAGTCAAGCTTTATCTAGAGAAAGGAAAAGTCAAAAATCATTCTTTTCAAAATAGTGATTATATCTATCAAGTATTCAAGTTGTTTTTTTCCTTATCCCGCCTTATATGATAAATTAATATTACTAAATAGATAAATATCAAAAGAAAATACCACATAATTTTCATTTGTTCAATATTATTCAATGTTACATTGTTACACTTTCCTCTCTTCTAATTAAATCCATAAGTCTTATCAATATTCTGAAGAGTTTTACTACTTTTTAAAAATCCACAAGTAGAAAAACTTTTAAAGGTTGATAAATTTGATGGACTGCTTAATTTTCTATGCAAAAACATTCTACTCTTAACTACTTAAAAGCCAATCGCTAGCAAAATCTTTAATTTAAATACCAGAATTTATACATGAGATATAGATTTTTCGGTTTCAAAACTAAATTCAACTCCAACGACCTGAACGTCTTGTTATTGTTATTAGGGATACTATACCAAAAATTAATAGGTAATGGCAATGGATAGTGAAACTAGAGAAATTAAAACTAGAAGAAAAATGGAAACACCTTGAGCAGAGTTGATCCTCATGCATGTAAAACTAGTGTTGCTTAAAAAATTGATAGTACCAAACTACCAATACCAATAAAATAAACTTACAATTAGACGGACCTTTGCTAATTCCTCAGGTGCTGTCATTCCAGCAGGCAATTCCAAAATAATTCTTCCAGTAGGAACCCTTGCCTGATAAATAAAAAATAATAAGCATAAAATGGAACTCTAGTTAAAATGTTTGAAAAAAAACATAGTTCTCTTTGCAAGGATCCAACATCTAAGAACCTGTTCAGTAAGGACAACATAAGTTTCACCATCTGATTCCAGAAGTAACAACATAGTCACAGCAGGTCCTCTTGAAATACAATACCTAGAACCTAATCACGGTTTACTTTATTATATATAAAGAAAGAAATCAGCATCAGGTGCAAGTGCACAGAAATTACAAGCAAAAGAGGAATGATGGATGCCTGAGAACATAAGGTAAGAAGCAAAAGATCCTAATAGTTGTGCATTTTAGATACCACATAGCTCAGAATGTGGTATGCCTATGAATCAAATACTATTAATACATTGCTTGCCATGATCAGGAATCCAATTTTTGGATATTGAAGCACAAGAAGCTATTTTTGAATAATATATATAGAGCATAACAGGTAAAATGTCTATTAGTTCATAGCCCCTTGCTAAAATTAACACAAGAAAATGGAAACATAGACTGGCTTATAAATGTCAGCTTTAAATTTGAGAAACCCAATGCGCTTTCCAAACATGTCTGCACCCTGTTTACACCAAAAAGAGTCCAACTAGTTTCGTTGATTTTGATTTGAGAACATGAATAAGACTAGAAGACTAACAGGTTAGTCAGTTACTTAAATTACCAATTAACAAGGCCTAATTATCAGAAATTATATCCACTTTTTAAACACTGATGATGCAATTATCTGAATTAGAATTTGTCTCAGAGCCAAGGTGTCATCAGCTAGAATCCCAATCTCACTTTGCAAGTTATGCAACCATTGCTTGAATAAAGAGGAATCAATAGCATTCCTGCAATGGAAAACAACAAAAACCAAACCAAACCACCACAACTGAGACATGTTTTTTATATAGCATGATAACAAGAATCTAGTAGTGGCTCTTAACAGAATCTTGGACAAGTGCCCTAAGAGTGCCATGCTGAACAAGAATAAAGGTAATTAACTAGTTCAAATAATCACAGTTGCTATTAATACAGAAAATAGAAAAATGC
Organism: Arachis hypogaea; assembly: GCF_003086295.3. Classification (NCBI taxonomy): domain Eukaryota; kingdom Viridiplantae; phylum Streptophyta; class Magnoliopsida; order Fabales; family Fabaceae; genus Arachis; species Arachis hypogaea. The sequence continues at coordinate 35,765,747 of NC_092045.1, read as the reverse complement.
TCAAAAATTGACTCACATTTTAGCTTATTAATACATTTTCTGCAAGTTAAACTTACATAGCTATTTAAAGAAACAAGATAAACAACTCTTTGTAAAGAACAACATTCAGAGTTTGAGCATTGATAACAAAAAATTGATTTCTGAAACAAAACAAACACTGCAAAACCAACAGAACAGCATTTAAAGTTTGAGCATTGATCACAAAAAATTAATTTCTGAAACAAAACAAACAATCAATAAAATAATGAAAACAGAATTTCTTTTCCTTCAGAAGAAGAAAACAATGAAAACATGAAGCATATAATAAATCAATGATCACCAATATCCAGCAAGAATCTCAAAGACAACAATAAATACACAACAACAATTTAGCAAATAAACAAGAACAAGACCTAAATAGAAAATCCAACAAATTAAATCATAGAAACCTAACAATTTAGCAAATTAAAACAACAGCAGCCCAATAATTTAGCAAATTATCAACTTAACAGGTTCAAAAACAGAAAATCACAACAAAAAAATAAAATAAAAATAACAAAAGAACAACAGAACAACAACACAAGAACAATTAGCAAATTAACAAGTTCACACTAACAGTTAAAATTTACCAGAAGAACACTAATGCAAGTGGAATCATCATGCTAATATGTTTTCTACAAAGATGCTATTTTTGCAGCTGAAATTTTCTAATTACTAAGATCCAATTATTCTAATTTCACATGCAATCAACTTACTAAGTTTCTAAAAGCTAGAAATGATAAAACCAACCCAAAATATGGTTAAAGCATTTCATCAAACATGTTGAGTGCGGAAAACTTGAAACGAAATAAGAGAATTCAAAGCTTAGTATCAATGTGATAGAGAAGAGAACATAACTATTGTATACTTTAATTCAGTCTATGAAAAAAATCCAAACCACTGCCAAATCAAATAGTTACTTATTGTAATAGAAATAAGAAGTTGTAGAGTTTCAAGCAGAGTATTGGTGTTGTGTGAGTGTATTGTCTGGTGGTGGGTTTAGGGAACTCACGGCGGCGACAAAAGAGAGCAGTTCGACGGCTAGGTGGAGCGCACGGGTTGGTCGCAGAGTTTGAAGCCGGGCAACATGGCTTCCAGACAAACGCGAACCCGAATGGTGAACGACGAGTGAACGCAAATGGTGAACGGTGAGTGAACGCGAACGGTGAACGCCGAGCAAACTTGAACGGTGAAGAACGCGAACGAAGACGACGGCTAAACGAAGACGCGAACGTTAACGGCAACCAACGGCGGCGGAAGCGCGGCTGAGAGGGCTTGGAGGAGAAGAAGAGGGAGGAGCTTGTCGTCGACCATGTTTGCTGGAGCTTGAAGGTGAACAGAGAGATCCACAATGATTCGAAGAAGAACAAGAAAGAGAAGAAGGGTACGAAGATTAACAAGATGAAGAAGAAGTGGTTTCCATCATTGACGAAGGCGAAGGCGAATGGCGAAGGGTGAAGGGAGGAGCGCTTCCGATACAGGCGAGTAGTTTCGAAGGTGAAAGAGAGATTAAGGTTAGTGGTTTCGAAGGGAAAAGAGAGATTAGGGTTGGGGACAGGGTTGGGGACAGGGTTGGGAGCCGGGTTTGGGAGCCGGGTTTGGGTCAATTGGTTGGGGCCCCTCTCACCACGCTTTTAAAACGTTATTGTTGCCCTCTACGGCCACGCTTTTGAAGCGTGGCAGTAAATAAACCTTTGGCCACGCTTTTAAAGCGTGGCAATGGTGTACCAGCATATAGCCACGCTTTTTAAGTGTGGCCGTAATGAAACCCTGTCGCCACGCTTTTAAAATGTCCTTGTTTCTCTCTATGGCGACGCTTTTGAAGCGTGGCAGAAAAAAACGTGGCCTTTTCTCTAATCAATTGCCACCCTTACAAAAGCGTGGCCGTTGATCCTTTTCGCCACGCTTTTGAAGCGTGACAAAAAAAAAGAGTGGCCAAATCTCTTATCTATCGCCACCCTCATAAAAGCGTGGCTATTGACCACTTTTGGCCACGCTTTTGAAGGGTGGCAAGAAAAAAGCGTGGCCATAGGCCTTTTTTCTTGTAGTGTTCCGTTGAGCTGTTGTACTTCTTTGACGTAGGTCGGACTTTTCATGTCAAGTATAGCCCAGCATTTATCTGGATTCACCTTAATTTCTCGTTGTGTTAACATGAAACACAGGAATTTGCCAGTTTCTACTACGAAGGTGCACTTTGCAGGGTTAAGTCGCATGCCATGCTTTCTTATGGTATCGAACACTTGGGCGAGGTCGGACAATAATGACTCCTCACTTTGTGTTTTTACCAACATGTCGTCCACGTATACCTCCATGAGTTTCCCGATATGGTCTGCGAAGACTTTGTTCATTAATCTTTGGTAGGTAGCTCCTGCGTTTCTGAGTCCGAATGGCATGACCACATAACAGTAGTTTGCTTTTGGGGTTAGGAATGAAGTCTTTTCTTGATCAGGTGGATACATTGGGATTTGATTATATCCCGAATAAGCATCTATGAAAAAGAGCTATTTGTATCCAGAGGAGGCATCTACTAGAGTGTCTATGCTTGGGAGTAGATAGGGATCATTTGGGCAGGCTTTATTGAGGTCGGTGTAATCAGTGCACATCCACCATTTCCCATTTGACTTTTTCACCAAGACAACGTTGGCTAGCCATAGTGGGTACTTGACTTCTCTTATGAATCCTGCCTCTAGTAGAGCTTGTACGTGTTCTTCCACAGCTTGGGATCTTTTCGGTCCAAGCTTCTTATGCTTTTGCTGTACTGGCCGAGATCCTGGGTATACTGCCAGTTTATGGCACATATCCATTTTGTTGCCCCAATATTTGTTGTTTTGTCAAGGGTATCTCCGATCTGAACTTCTTCAATCTTGCCCTCAGGTTAAGGACAAAGTTCTTCCCGACCTCAAACTCCACCGAGCTTGATAGTGTGGACTTCTTCTCCTTTGCCCCTGAGGTTCAGACTTTTGTTGTAACAGCGTCGCGCTATTTTCTGGTCTCCTTTTATCGTAGTGATCCCCTCTGGAGTTTGAGAACTTCATGCATAGACGTGGAGTCGAAACTACTGCAGCGAGCTGATTCAGTGTTGTCTGACCTATCAGGGTGTTATAGGCTGAGCTTACGTCGATTACGATGTAATCTATGTTGAGTGTCTGATGAATCCATAATTGATGATGATTTTTTACTAGAATTGAATGGATTTCATCACATAAACTTGTACTTATTCCCTTGAATAGCATGCTTTTGATCTTTCCTCCCAAATTGTGCTTGATTGTGAAAACGTGCTCTTTTATGCTCTATTTGATCTATTTTTATTCCATTTGCCTTCCATTCGATGCCTTGATGTTGTTTGCGAGTGATTTCAGGAGTATAAGGTAGGAATGTGTTAGAGAAAATGGAAAGAGAGCATGCAAAGTGGAGGAAACGTGAAGAATCAAAGGAGAAGAGTTCTGAGACGTGTGCGTGTGCACAGCCCCCTGTGCGTCCGCACAAGAACCCAATCAGAGCACGTGGACCAATCAGAGCACGTCGTGCGTCCAGCCAAGAATCACTTAGTGTGCGTGCACACAGCCTCTCGTGCGTGCGCACAGGAAGGAAAATTCGCAAAGTGTGCAGACGCACACGCCTGTGCGTCCGCACAGGTGTTCGCACACGAATTCATTAAAAAGGCACGTGACTCACGATTTGAGGGTTTTGGAGGCCCATTTCTGAAGTCTCTTAGCTCATATTGAATAAAGAATGAAGAGAATAACATAGCATATGATTAGGGTAGTTTTAGGAGGAGTAGTAAGAAGTTTTAGTTTAGTTTTTTCTCTAGGTTTTCTTCAACCTCTACTAGGGTTTTTATTAGGGTTTTACATTCAAGTGCCATTTTTCATTTTTGATATTGGATTTTTCTAAGTCTCATTGTAAGTATTCTCTTGCTATTACTCTTTCTAGTTACTTTGTTCTTACATTTTCTTCTAATGCAAGTTATAGATCAATTTTACTTCTCTATTGCAATTTAAATTTCTTGTTGATAAATTTGATGTTTGTTATTCATTTCATGTTTTCTTATGTCATTCTTGTTGATTGAGATCAATTGTTGCTTTTAATTTCAAGTCTTTTCTTATTTTCACCATGTTTAAGCTTTATGCCCACCAAGTGTTTGACAAAATGTCAAACATGGTTTTAGGCTAAGTTTTTACCTCTTGGGTTGGGTAAAGTGAGCAATTGGGTTCCTAGAGTTGGGATGTCCAACATTTAGTGTCAATTCTTGGATTGTTAATTGCTCTTGTTCCCACTAACGCTAAGTTGTTGCTAAGGCAATTAGCAAGCAATTTAGGATTTGTGGGTTAAGGACACTTATGCTCATTTATCTTATCTTTCGATGTGAGGATTGATCAAGTGAGACTAATCCATTATAATTGTCATAGTTGTGGTTCTAACAAGAAAAGGATCCCTAGCTCACTCCAAGCCAAGACCCCTTTTTATGCTTTCAATCTTTCATATTTTGTAATGTTAATCTCTTTCATACTTTACTTGTTTATATTACACACTCGGTTCTTTAATTGCTTCATTAGTTCTATCATTACAATTTTGCATGTTCTTTTATTGCTTTATATGTTCATCTCTTCATTGAAAACCCCTTGATCACTACAACCAAAATTTGCACACTCATTGCCATTGAGTGATTCCTAAGGAGAACGATTCGGGAGCTAAATACTCTCAATTTATATTTAGTTTGAATTGTGATAATATTTGATCAATGGTCAATTTGTTGGGTTAGGACTGTATTTACAACACCGATTCCATTTTGATAATCAAATTCCTAACATATGCAATTTGGCCGTTCGTCAAATTTGGTGCCGTTACTGGGGAGTTCACTTTGAGTGCAATGAGTGCCATGATTTTGGTTGTGTAAATATGTGAATAGTGTGAATACTTTATTTTTGGTTTGCTACTTGGCACCAGTTGTAGATACTACTTTCCTCTTTAGTAATTTTAGTAGTTATAAGTTGTTAAGTTGGCTTTTGTTTACTTGCCTGCTTGTGTTTTGCTTTTCATAATTGCATGCTTTCATTGCCTCCTCAGTTGAATGACACGGTCGCTTCCAAACCCGAGCTTGGCCACTTTTGATCCAGAAATTGAAAGAACTTTAACTCGTATAAGGCAAGCTCGGCGCCGAATAGCTTTCGTGAATAGTGAATCGGGTTCCTTTGAGGATCACTCCCATTCACTATCACCAATCGTCCATGACTCTCATTCTCCGATCAACGAGGAGATTCTATATTCATCTGTGGGAGTACTGAATTTTCTTTGAGTGACTCAGGTGACTCTGTCATGGCGGACCCTCTGTAAAGGATTACTTTGAAAGAAGCTGGAGCACCTGATCTTAACTTGCAACCACTTCAGATTTTGTATTCGGCCTTGGACCCAAATTTTGAGCTTAAGTCTTGCACAATCAACTTGCTTCCCAAGTATAATGTGCTACTTGGGAAAGATCCGCTGAAGCATCTTAAGGATTTCCAAGTTGCATGTGCAACCGCAAGGAGACATGGGGCGGATGAATCTACAGTGTTGGTCTTTGCTTTCCCTTTCTCTTTGGAGGGGAAAGCAAAGGAATGATTTTATACTCAGCCGAGTGAAATTAAATCCAACTGGGACTTGTTGCGTAAGGAGTTCTTTGAAAAGTTCTACCCTCCTCAGAAAACAGACAAGTTACGAAGAGAGATCTCTTGTATTGTGCAACAAGATGGGGAGACTTGTATAAATACTGAGAAAGATTCAAGAAGTTATTAGAAGCTTTCCCTCACCACCGGATTGATGAGTTGGTTCTGATAAGTTATTTCTGTCAAGGGATGCAACACCGAGATAAGCTTCTCCTAGATGCCGCGAGTGGGGGACCATTGACCAAAAACAAGACCGCAACAGAGGCATCAGAAGTTATATCGGACCTAGCCGACTCAACGCAACACTCTCGGGCAAGGACTCCACATCCAAAAGCATTGAGTGAAGTTTCTCCTTCCGGAGATGCTTTTCTGACTAAGACCCTCGGTGAAATGATGATCTTGTTGCGTCAAATAACTCAAGGTCAACAAATCCCTCAAGCTTTGATAAATGCTCCACCTCAACCTCCTAGGATTGAAGGACCACCAAGGATATGTGGTGTTTGTGCTTGTACTACTCATTACACCGATGAGTGCCCTCAAATCCAAGAGGACACTACGTTGGTGGTTACTAACCCTTATCCACAAAGGACCAATTATAACCGAGGATCCTACCAACATGGAGGTAATCAAAACCAAGGGTGGAGAGATAACTCAAACCAAAGGTGAAACCAAGCTCCCCAAGCTCAACCTAACCAAAATGCTCAAGCCTATTACCCCCAACACCCCCAAGGTCCACAACAATACCAACAAACCCCACAACCTCAATCTCAAGTGAAGTACCAACATCCAAATAGTAGATCCAATCCTTCTCAAGTTAACCAAGCCCCTCCTCCCAATCAAACCCACATGAATGACATAATCCACACCTTCATGCAAGAGCAAAGAGAGTTTCATAAGAAACAAGATGCATACATGGCTACAATAGCCGAAGCCCATACCCGTTTGACTCTCCCTCCTCAAACCACACAAAGCACCCAACAAGCTTCAACCTCAAGTCGTTTACCCTCTCAACCTCAATCCAACCCTAAGGGGAGCATAAATGCCATTACTCTCCGAAGTGTTACTAAGTTGGACAAGAATGTTGCTATATCCGCAAAGGGGAGTGAGAAGACCAACAATGATGAGGTAGGAGAAGAGGTGGAGATGACTGATAAACCCCGTTTTGACGGTTTATCTTGTATTGATTTTAAGAGATTTTAATACCTTTTACCCTCATTTATTCAATGAATTAGCATGGTTTTATAACTTCTCCTTATTTGTGCTTAAATGTGAAAACATGCTTTCTAGACCTTAAAGTAGCTAAATTCAATTCACCTTTGATTCCACTAGATGCCTTGATATGTTTGTTAGTGATTTCAGATTGAAAAGGCTAGGAATGGATCAAAGGAGTGAAGAGGAAAGCATGCAAAGTGGAGAAATCATGAAAAGTCAAAGAAGTTGAACTCGCACATGGACGCGCGCGCGCACCTTGCGAATTACCCCATGGACGCGTACGCGTGATGTGCGCGTACGTGTCGGTGCTAGTTTATGATTTTTTAATGAAAATGTGACCAACGAATTCTCAAGGGTTGTGGGGCCTAATCCCAACCAACTTTGGCGCCAAAGATGCTATTTAAAGCCAAGGATTGAAGAGCAAAGGGACATTATTTCATTCCCACTCATTAGGATTAGTTTAGAAGTAGTTTCTAGAGAGAGAAGGTCTCACTTCTCTCTAGGATTAGGATTAAGATTAGGTTTAGTTCTTAGATCTAGATTTTAATTCATCTTCTTCTACTTCTATCCTCTTAATTCCTTGTTGTTACATTCATCTTCCTCTATTCTTTTGTTGTAATTTCCTTTATGTTGTTCTTGTATTTTGTTGTAGATCTACTTTTGTTCCTTCCTTTCTCTTTCAATTCAATCAAGGTAATTCATAATAATTGTGTTCCTTTTGATTTGTTGTTGTTAATTCTTTGCAATAATTGTTGTTAGATCTTGTTCTTGTTGTTGATTTACTATGCTTTCCTTTTATGCCTTCCAAGTGTTTGATGAAATGCTTGGTTGGATTTTAGTGTAGGTTTTGTTCCTCTTGGCCTAGGTAGAGTGATTAGTGACTCTTGAGTTATCTAATTCCTTTGTTGATTGATAATTAGAAGTTGCTAATTGATTTGAATGCCTCTAAAGTTAGTCTTTCCTTTAGGAGTTGATTAGGACTTGAGGAATCAAATTGATTCATCCACTTGACTTTCCTCTATGATTAGAGGTTAACTAAGTGGGAGTAATGGACAATTTGTTATCATAATTGAGGAGGATAACTAGGATCGGACTTCTAGTACTCATATCTTGCCAAGAGCTTTATTAGTTGTTAGTTTATTTCCTTGCCATTTATATTTCTTGTATAAAATCTTAAAAACCCCAATATAACTCACAACCAATAACAAGACACTTTATTATAATTCCTAGGGAGAACGACCCGAGGTTTGAATACTTCGGTTTATAAATTTTAGGGGTTTGTTTTAGTGACAAACAACTTTTTGTATGAAATGATTATTGTTGGTTTAGAAACTATACTTTACAACGAGATTTCATTAGTGAAATTCTAAACCGTCAAAAATCTAATCATCAAAATGGCGCCGTTGCCAGGAAATTGCAATGGTGTTGTGTTATTGGTTATTGTATATATGTGAATATTGTGAATATGTTTGCTTTTTGCTTCTTTGTTAGTTTTTAGTTTGTTCTCTTTATTTGTTCCTATTTTTTTGTTTTTGCCCTCTCCTATTATCATGAATTCTCACTTTGGCTATGAGTGTAGTTACAATTATGTTGTAGGTGATGAGAACTATAATGAGAATGTGTATCAAGGATGGGATAACCAAAGGTGGGAGGAGCCATATGCATATGATCAATCCTCTTGGCAACAACCTCCACCAATGCACTATGAAGAAGAGCCATTCTATGATGCATATCAATCAAATGACTATGGTGAATCTCCTTGTGACTTTCAAGAACCACCACCATATGCCTATGATCCAGATCCTCAACATAACTCTCAACCATACTCACAAGCCCCTTCTTACCAACCACCTTCATATGACCCTAATCCATATCCATCACACCAACTAACTTTTGAGCCATATGAGCCATATATGGACCCACCAAAATATCAACCCTTTCAAGAGCCAACTCCATACCATGACCAAGATGAACCACCTCCGTTATATGAAAATTTTCAACCACAAGATGAATTCTACTTTCCACCACAACCTCCCATGGAAGAATACTCATGTCCTTCAATCCAAGAGCCCTATGATCCTACTCATGATATCCAAGCGGACCAAGAGTCAAGGGATCGTCTCAAGGAAGCATTGGATCAATTTCAAGCAACCATGGAGCATGTTGTGCAACTAGTGGAAAAAGTGGAGAATGTTGAACCACCATGATGACAAGTCATCATATACCCATTTTTCAAGCTAATTTCACTTGTTTTATTAGTCTTTATGCACTTTCTTGCATCCTAAGTAAGAGATTTGGAATGAAAATGCATAACTTCTTTAAATTAAGCAACTACCATTAAATTGATGCTAACTCATGAGGTTTAGCTAAATTTAATTGATTTTTAATTGATTTATAAGCCTTGTGAATTTAGTGATACTTTGAGTGGTTGTTTTGGTTTATTGTAGGTGAAGAAAAGAAGAAAAGAGGAAGCGTGGCTTAAGAAAGCGTGGCCCAAGAGAGAAGAAGTGTGGCGCATAAAAGGAGGAAGCAAGCATTGCCCTCCACAAGGGCACACTGCCCTCAAGGAGGGCAACATAAGGAAGCAAGCTTTGAGAGGCAACACTGCCCTGCCCTCCTCAAGGGCGGAGCACAAATTGGTGCCATGGATCAAGGAGAGCAAAAACTCTGCCCTGCCCTCCTCAAGGGCAATATCGGGCTCATCAAAGGAAGAAATTCAAAGAAAAAGCTCACCAATGCTTGCCACAAGGATCGAACACGGCACCATGAGGAAACAAGAAACTAGGCCTTAGTTTGGTGCCAAGAAAACCAAGAAAAAGAGTAGCGTGTGCATTGCCCGAGTTTCGAACACGGGGCTTCAACTTTGGAAACATTGCCCTGCCCTCCGCAAGGGCAGGGCAGCATTTTGTGGTGCACGGCCGGCGCACCAGATTGGCGCACCAAGGGAGCTTCGGCAGCAACATAGCGCACGCACAGGCAGAATCTGGCACACCAAAAATTTCTGCCCTGCCCTCCACAAGGGCAGGGCAGCATCCTGCAGCAATTCAACACGCACGCAAGCACCCAACACGCACGCAAGCACCAACGCGCACCATTTTCTGCCCTGCCCTCCACAAGGGCAGGGCAGCCTCCTGAAAGTAATTGTTCTTGGGCTGAAAATTGGTTTAAAAATCCAATTTAATTCATTTCTTCACCAACTCAAAAGCCCATCCAGATTCCAAAATCCAAGATAGAAAGTGTATAAATAGGAGATAGTTTGATGTAATTAGGGACTTTTCCTTTACTTTTGAACGCAGACTTTTCTTTTGAGCCTTGAATCTTTACTTTTATTTTTGAACTTTTGAATTTTCTCTTGGAGACTTCACTGAGATTTCAGAGAATTGGGAAGGAGAATTGATCTCTCTTCTTCCTCGTTCTGGCTTGAGCATTTTTACTTTTCTTGTTTGAGTTTTGGGTGTGAAGAATTGAGGAAATTCTGTCTCAATCTCCATTCAAGATCTCTTTAATTTCTCTTCTGCATAATTGAGTTCAATTACAATTCCTTCACTGCTTCTTCGTCAATTTCTTGTTAATTGCTTTGTGAACTTGGATCTGGGAAGGCAATTGAGATCTAGACTTTGCTATCTAGTCTCTTGAGTCCTGAGATCCCATTTTCCTTTTTGGTTCTTCTGTGAACCCCTGTTGCAATTTAATTTCTATTTCTGTTTGAGATCTAGTTACTTCCAATTCATCTTCTGCTTTATTAATTGTTGCAATTTAATTTCCCTTGCTGAAATTTTGAATTCCTGATGAGCGGATAATTTGTACGCTTTTTGGCATTGTTTTTAGTATGTTTTTAGTATGATCTAGTTAGTTTTTAGTATATTTTTATTAGTTTTTAGTTAAAATTCACTTTTCTGGACTTTACTATGAGTTTGTGTGTTTTTCTGTGATTTCAGGTATTTTCTGGCTGAAATTGAGGGACCTGAGCAAAAATCTGATTCAGAGACTAAAAAGGACTGCAGATGCTGCTGGATTCTGACCTCCCTGCACTCGAAGCGGATTCTCTGGATCTACAGAAGCCCAATTGGTGCGCTCTCAACGGCGTTGGAAAGTAGACATCCTGGGCTTTTCAGCAATATATGATTGTCCATACTTTGTCCAAGATTTGATGGCCCAAACTGGCGTTCAAAGTCACCTTCAGAATTCCCAGCGTTAAACGCCGGAACTGGCACAAGAATGGGAGTTAAACGCCCAAACTGGCATAAAAGCTGGCGTTTAACTCCAAGAAGAGTCTCTACACGAAAATGCTTCAATGCTCAGCCCAAGCACACACCAAGTGGGCCCGGAAGTGGATTTTTATGTCATTTACTCATCTCTGTACACCCTAGGCTACTAGTTCTCTATATATAGGACCTTTTACTATTGTATTTGGAGCTTTTGATCATGTTTTTATGATTGAACCCTCTTTGGGAGGCTGGCCATTCGGCCATGCCTAGACCTTGTTCTTATGTATTTTCAACGGTGGAGTTTCTACACACCATAGATTAAGGTGTGGAGCTCTGTTGTACCTCGAGTATTAATGCAATTACTATTGTTCTTCTATTCAATTCCGCTTGTTCTTGTTCCAAGATATCACTTGTTCTTCAACTTGATGAATGTGATGATCCGTGACACTCATCATCATTCTCACCTATGAACGTGTGCCTGACAACCACCTCCGTTCTACCTTAGATTGGGTGAATATCTCTTGGATTCCTGATACACGATGCATGGTTGATCGCCTGACAACCGAGTGCTCGCCTGACAACCGAGCCAGCCATTCCGTGAGATTAGAGTCTTCGTGGTATAGGCTAGAACTAATGGCGGCATTAAAGAGAATCCGGAAGGTCTAACCTTGTCTGTGGTATTCTGAGTAGGATTCAATGATTGAATGACTGTGACGAGCTTCAAACTCCTGAAGGCGGGGCGTTAGTGACAGACGCAAAAGAATCACTGGATTCTACTCTGGCCTGATTGAGAACCGACAGATGGATAGCCGTGTCGTGACAGGGTGCGTTGAACATTTCCACTGAGAGGATGGGAGGTAGCCACTGACAACGGTGAAACCCTTGCATAAGCTTGCCATGGAAAGGAGTAAGAAGGATTGGATGAAGACAGTAGGAAAGCAGAGAGACGGAAGGGACAAGCATCTTCATACGCTTATCTAAAATTCCTACCAATGAATTACATGAGTATCTCTATCTTTATCTTTATGTTTTATTCGTATATCACCATTATCCATTTGAGTTTGCCTGACTAAGATTTACAAGGTGACCATAGCTTGCTTCATACCAACAATCTCTGTGGGATCGACCCTTACTCGCGTAAGGTTTATTACTTGGACGACTCAGTACACTTGCTGGTTAGTTGTGCGAAGTTGTGTTTATGCCATGGTATTGAACACCAACTTTTTGGATTCATTACCGGGATTATTTGATTTGTGAAAAGTATTGATCACAATTTCGTGCACCAATTCCCAATCCTCAATTCCCCTTTTCTATTCAAGCAATTTACATTTCTTGCATTTTAAGTTACTGCAATTTACATTTCTTGCACTTTAAGTTTCAGTCATTTAATTTCTTGTTCTTTAAGATTCAGCATCTTTACTTTCAGTTCTCT